>NW_010972576.1:16935530-16986954 GCF_000737465.1 Haliaeetus leucocephalus
GGCCTCGGCCTCCATTTTTGTCTGTTGGCGGTGTAGGTGGTTGGTGTCTGGTGTTACTGCGCGGCGGGCTCGTTTTAGACCGCGGCCCTGAGAGCTGCAGGGAAGGAAGGAGGTTTCTGCCTTCTCAAAGCGAGGGAAGCTGAGGGGAAGGCCGCATCTCTCGGTGTTCCTGCGCTGTTGTGACAGCTCTGTGAGGTGTTGGAGCTTTGCCTTGGGTCTTGAGTGGGGTAAAGTAACCATGGTCTTTGCCAGTGTTAGGTATTGCTGTTCCCCAGGTTTCCTTTGGCTGTTTTGGTTTTGGTTTTTTTTTCTCAAGCAAAATGGTTTTGTTTTTTTTTTCTTCTTCCTGGTGATGTTCAGCTTGTTTTGTAATGTATCTGTTCAAATATGGAACAAGTGTGCTTTATCAATCCAAATTATACTTAAAGAAATTTGGGCTTAGGGCATGCTGCTTTCCTGCCATAACCTAGATGAAAACTTAATCACCTCATCATAGTTACCCTTTCAGGCAGCTTGTGAAGAGGCCTGGACACTTGAGTGGCCTTAAGTAGTTTATTAGGGCTGTGTGTAACTTGCAATTATCAAGTTAAGAGCTTGTTTTGTCCACTGTGGTATTTTAAATACTGTTAGCTGGCATGCTACTGTTACAAAAGCTCTACCTGCTTTTTTTTTTTTTTTGCTTTTTAACTGGTATAGATACGTAGCAAGGTGATTAATGCTGTAGACTAAATGATGATTTTTGTTTTAAGGCTGCAGATAATGGCTAGAGTAGCCTGATGGGTGCAGTCAGTCAACTCAATGCCTCGAATTCCTCCCTCCAGAACAATGCCGTACCAGGATGCTTCACTCATGATATTTAGTGTGTGTGCCTGCGCTCACAGAGTGGGCAGGTTAGTAAAAATGTCTGGTCAGCACAGTAGTTGCTGGTTAGCTTGAGGAAGCACTTTTCTTTTCCAGTGATGAAGGCTGGACTGCAAAAGGCACTTTATAACTCAGGTTGGTATTGTGCATCTCGCTTCGAAACTGTGAAAGCAAAGCCTGAAAAGAGATAAAAGCATCCCCTGAAGAACTGAAATATTTCTGCAGAGAGATGATAGAAGTTGGAATTATGTGAAGAGGTGAAAATTACAAGGTGATTGTGAAGCTTATAGAAAGAAATAAAGATACCTGTTCTTCAACTTTGTATTGGCTTCTTGATCTGATTGAAGGTTATTATTGCTGTAGTGCTACAACATTTGCTCATCCTATGAGTCTTTATCCATTCTCTGGAGTTTTATTTTTTTTAAATATGCAGGACTTGACACTAGTAGTTTTACTGGCACTTAACCTCTTGATTCTGTAGTCAAAGACTGAAGCAATTCTTGTGTGTCTTGCATTCCTATCACATCAATTGGGTAAGCTGTTTGTGGAGTGACCTTTCAGCAACGGGCATGCACACAAGAAGTTTATTTAGCATTCGTTAGTTATAAGCAATGCCTGCATTCTCTAATTTTACTGGAAATTACCCTGTGGTGTTACTTTACTGGGTGTTTTGTTACTGATCAAAAAAAAAAAATTGTCTATCTGCGTGTAATCCACTAGATGGTGTCATTAACATGAGTTAAATGGAAGGGCACTTAAACGGAGCTGCAGTTTATGTTGGTTTCTGTACTTCTCTTTGAATCTGCAGGTGCACCAAGACAGCTTTGGAGAAGGCTGTGCTTTAAAGCCAAGTGTGGTCTTTTTGGTGGGTTTCATGCCTTTCGTGTGGCACAAATTGGTAGCGTGAGTCTAGCACCTTTGCTCTAGTATGGTTGGGTTTTTTTGAGGCGGGGGGAAGCCTGCAAGTGAGGATAGCTGCTGATGCTGTTCTTAAGGGTGTAGTGGGTCTAGATAGACTAAACCATCTCCAGAGGTCCCTTCCAACCTCAAGTATTCTGTTACTGATGGCCTCTTGTTCAAGAATTACAGGGTGAGAGAGACTCCTTAGTGCAGCAAAGCAGCTGGTAGCTGTGGCTTCCCACATAGATTACAGTATAGCAAATTCCAATGGAAAGGAGGGGAGGGGCAGAGGGTGCTAACCTTTGTAGTGATTTCCTTTTATTTCTTGCTGTGGCAGAGATTTGATAGATACACTTTTATTTTAGGAGACACATAATTGCTTTGCCCAAACCTGTTTTAAAAGGAATGTTGAAGAATTCCCTTGGTGTCTGCAGAATGCCTTTCAGGACCAGGTTACAACAGCTGCTTGAAAGTTCTGCCCTTAAAATGGTCTTTAACATCTTGGTGTTAGCCCATTTGTCCATGGGTTTTGTGCAAGTGACTGCTGATAGGCATTCTCTGAAGACTGCATATTAGAGATGGGCCACTGTTGGGGAGTGACTAGGGTGACTGAGAATAATTGTATCTTGCGTTAGAGACAAGATTTGGCCCTGCATTTATGTCCAGGCCTTCTGCTGTCTGTCAAGAGACTGAGTGGGGATGGTTGCCGACTGCTCAAGAGGTATACTTTTGAAAACTATTTCTTTGTAGGCCTGTTGCAGCCTGTATAACTTGGAACTGTGGAGAACCAAGATGAGGTGGGGATCTCGCTCTTGTAAAATAGGTTAGCTTATCTAAGTGACATTAAAATGCAAAATCCACTGATTCAGAATTTGTTTTCTATGTTGGAGGATGTTGTGGTTTAACCCCAGTCGGTAACTAAGCACCATGCAGCTGCTCACTCACTCCCCCATCATCCAGTGGAATGGGGGAGAGAATTGGGGGAAAAAAAAAAAAGTAAAACTCGTGGATTGAGATAAGAACAGTTTAATAGAAGGGAAAGGAAGAAAATAATAATGACAATAATAACAATACTAAAATGACAATAATAATAAAAGGATTGGAATATGCAAAACAAGTGATACACAGTGCAATTGCTCACCACTTGCTGACCAATGTCCAGTTAGTTCCTGAGCAGTGATTTCCCCCCCAGGCCAACTCTCCCCAATTTATATACTGGGCATGACATCACATGGTATGGAATACCCCGTTGGCCAGTTTGGTTCAGCTGTCCTGGCTGTGTCCTGTGCCAACTTCTTGTGCCCCTCCAGCCTTCTCACTGGCTGGGCATGAGAACCTGAAGAATCCTTGACTTGTTGCCAAGTAGTGTTTAGACTAACTGAAAACATCAGTGTGTTATCAACATTCTTCTCATACTGAAACCAAAACATAGCACTGTACCAGCTACTAGGAAGAAAATTAACTCTGTCCCAGCTGAAACCAGGACAGAGGATAAGACTCGTTACTGCTCCTGGTCTTCTCAAAAGGCAGGCTTTCATGATGCAAGTCAGCAGGGAGCCATTCATGTAGCAGCATCCTGGTATGTAAGTCGCTACTGATACACCTATGCATTCGGCTGGTGTTACCATGTGCGTGATTCCCATAAAGTCAAATACCTTTCAGAATCTATGCACAATAACCCTTATCACCTGCTTACAGTCCTGCAACAGTAAGGTGTAAGTTATAACAAAGATTTCCTCTATCTTGCTGTAATCTGCTTATGCCTAAAAGCCTTTCTAAACTTTCTAAAGCTACCCTGTGATGCCTGAAAGTATTTTGGCTACGTCAGCCCATGGAAGATGTTTACAGTTTAAAAAAATAATTGTGATTTTTGAAGAAAGCTACAGAGAGTGCTGGCAAACACTTGTTGGTGTAGATAGCCATCAAGTGTTATTTGTATTTGATTTACTTTCTGATTTGCCCTTTAAGCTGCAGGAGGTGCTAGTGCAGCAGTATAACTTCTGCATGCCTTTTGTTCCTGCGCCTAGCGTGCTTCCTGTTTACAAGGTAATTACTGTATTCTGGACTGAGTGTGTGTCAAGGCCAGGTACTTCAGGCTGCTGAGTTTATTGGCTCATGGAGTTACTGCTGTATAAACAGGAAACTCCCTATAGGTATTACTCAAAAATATACTTTTAATTAGTAAGTTAATAAGATGGAGGAGGGAGAAAAAAAGGGGGGGAAACTTAAGTTCTTGGAAGCCAACAAGTTTTTCCACTGTCTCCCAGAAGATACGGGTTTGGCTGCATTTTCCCATCGTTGTTCCTGTTTGGGTTCCCTGCCTGTTTTCTTTCCCTCAGGCTTCTTCCTCCCCCTTCTCCCCTTAGGTAATGTGATTCTCATGCTGATAGCATTAAGGGTGGTATCTATTTGTTTGCACTGGGTTTCAAGGAGGGCGAGGTTTTTCTGAATAAATAAATAAAACCTGAGAAGTGCTTTTGGAAGTGTGAGACAGACTGACCCTGGAGAGCTGAATAGTCACTTCAGTGACAAGTGAGTTAGGACAAAGCTGAGTTTGCTGGGTGGTCCCATTGATTCTGGTTTTGCGGAGAGACCTGAAGAATCTGCATTTGACAATCATTGCTGCAATGTTCCCTTGTTTGAGCACTTCCACTTTACAGAGCAGACTGTTTTTCCATCACTTGCCTTTTAAAATCCCCTAAGGTAGGGGTAGGTGATAGAGCTGAGGCAGTCAGGGTATTGCTGCTGCAGGATGTGGTGACCCTCTCTTCTATCTGTCCTGTCCCTTGCTTTCCGCTGTGCTGCCCCCAGTTCTCATGGTCATCTCTGACCTGATTTAAATTGCTAATCTGAAAGAAAACCGTTTCATTTTTCTTTGCTGGATAACTTTCCAGAACGTGAGTTGAAATGGCTTTTGAAGAGGCAGGATGAACACAGGAAAGCCGACTGACCCCTCTTGGTAGCAGTGAGTAGTGTTTAGAAGCACTCCGGCTGCAGCTCGGTACAGCTTTGTGGGGTTTCTAGGTCAGTCCCCGACTGAGTCAGGAGGTGGCAGCATCTTGCGTTTGATGTGTGTTTTGATCCCAGGCCAAGGTGAACTATTTTATTTTCTTTGCTCCAGGAAAGTGGTCTGCAGTGGTTATGGCTAGAGGCAAGGAAATACAGGGTCCACTCTAGATCACTGGCATGAAAGCGCTGCTTGGCCTAGCTAGACCTTGTCTGGAGATGGCAGGATTTGTTCTGGGTGATATTTTAAGTGGTAGATTTTTGCTCCTTGTGCTGTATCTGTTTTCCTGGTAAACAAGAGAGGGTGCAAGGTTGAAGTTAAGGTCATCCCTGAGATGTATTTCTCAGATCTGTTTTTGACATTTGCATTTGCTTGGCCTGAGTTCAGCCGGGCATTTACAGAACTATGAGAGCTCCTGCCTGAGCCTTATGGAAGCCACGAGGTCCTAACCAGATACTTGAAGTTGAGCGTGGCCTTATGCTCCTTGCTGAATCGTGTTACAGTTAGCTCTTTATTGCCCATGAGCCCCATACTAGGAGCTCAGCTTACATGCAATGCTGCACTGGAGGGTTGAGGAATGTACTTGGTATTCTCTACTCACTCCCCTCTATCTGCTGTGATTTATAGTTGCTGAAAAGTACAGCTCTCTTCTTAGTTGTCATCTCACTGGAAGTGTATGAACAATTACTGTGTGGTACAAACTGTCTAGCCCAATTAGGCAGGGGTTTAAAGAACAGGCTTGACAAGACTAGGTGTCTACATGGTACTATGATAGACCCTATCATTAGCTAGATAGCCCTACCTTAACTTATCCTGAAATAGATGAATTGCACCGTGATGCGAACCAAGGAATTTTTCTGGTCACAAAAATAGCGTCTAGTGCTCTGCGCACAGTAAGTATTCACACCCATTGGCAGCAGCATAGTTTAAAGCTGTGCATGATGGACGGATAGCTTCCAATAACATAATGGAGAGAACACATCAGGTTTCCCTGTCTCGTGCCAGCGTATTTTTCCTCCATTCTGTCCTGTCTGAGGAAGAAATACGGAGGGTTTTGCTGTCTGATGGTACAGACTTTCAAACAAGAATTGCAAGAGAGGCAGCACCGCATGCTGCTTAGGTACCAGACCATAAAGGTCACCTTTTCCAGCTCTTGCTGTTAGAGCCAAGTACAGCGAGGCCTTCAGCATGACAGTTCTGAACATCTCCTGCTTAGTTTCTGGCTGCAGAGAGCTGTTCAGGGTTGATTAAAGACTGAATATAATCATTGGGATAGTGTTGCTGGGAAGCCATCTTTAGAGAAAGAAGGAAGCTTGTGTTTGGTGAGTTTGTAGGGGGGTTTCTGTTAATAAGTAGTTCTTTGGGAAACCTAACCAAAGCAAAACCCAGTTACCCATCTGCCTTTAGCAGAGTTTCTGGTGTCTAACAAGGTGTGAGCATACATGTCTTTCTCGCAGCAGGCGCAGTAGCCTCTTTTCCTACCCTACTCCCTCTCCACCCCCCCTTCAAGTTCTTAAAATTTCAGAGCCTGTTGAGTTTGTTGGCAGACACTGCCTGCATTAATGGTCCTTCTTTAAGAAAACAGGTTCAAAGTAGCAGCTTCTCAGAGGTTTAGACTATTAGAAGCAATATCTGAGGGGAATTGAAGGGCAGGAAGCAGCTAAGAAAAAATTCAATCCACCTCATAATTGTTGAAATGTTTGTTTAGCATACATGTCTGTGGGTTTTGGGTAGAGGTTATGAATGTATCCATCTCTTGACCCCAAAAACATGAACCCAGCAGAATGGGACCACATGTTATGTTGTTCATAAAAAAGGGGCAGTATGCAAATAGACATTAGCAATTGCATAAGTAATTACTGTCTCATTCTGCCCATATAAGCATGTGGATAATGGTCGAGACATATATGCATGTTCTACTGTGGCAGGAAATTCCTTTGCTCCCAATATTGTTCCTTCTGTGCATCTGTAGTCTTTAAGGTCAGACTCTTGGTTGTGAATAAATGTCTTGGTTCAAATTACAAAGGCTGTGCTGATTTAAGAAGTGGCTTACTGTATTTGTTTGCGGATGGCTGCAGTGTGCATCACTATCAGTAGATTAGCTGGTAGTAGCCATTTGTGTTTGTGGTGGCTTTTGTTTCTGTGATGGATATAGTTTTTCCTATGATTTGTTCTCATGAAAGTCAGGTTGCCCTGTTCTTAACCTCTCATTCCAGCACCAAAGGAGCTGTTAAGGCTGTGACTCTGTGTGTTGTCATTACAGTGCAGGTCTTGGCTTGTCTCGTGCTTTTGTACTCTCCTTGTCTTCCAGGTGAATCACTGCTGTTATCTGGTATCACACCCTATTTTTAAACCACAATGCTTTTCTGTTTCTAGGGCCGGTGGAATACTTGTGCTTCGTAGGATTGGAGTTTAAACTGGCTCATTCTTTGTCCTGTTTCAATTATTTTAAGTTTTGTTTTGTTTTCTGTGTGAATTTGCTTGTTTATCAAATGTGTTGCCCTCATCGGATACTTACAATCATGAGTCAGACAGCAAAACTATGAGATTTCATAGATGAACAGTAGAGCTATAATAGAAGCTGGGGCTGAAAGGATATTGGTGGGTCGTCTGATTCCTCCTCTAGCACAGGCATGATCAACTACAGTTTAAGTGTTCCTGATTGTTTATTTACAGAAGCTTTAGAATATCTGTAATGGAAGCCTGGAGGAATAGGTTGGACAATTATTAAGTGCTCAGAAACCATAAGGGTGGGTATTTTCTATTGCCTTTGAGTTTTAGAAGTAGGATTCATACTTAGTGCTTTGCCGCACCATAAATGTTAAAGGAATGAAACTAAATTACCAGGAAGTAGCTTATCTACAGTAGACAAGTGGGAAGAGGTGGAATGGTGGAAGGAAAACATTAGACTCTGAATCAGTAATCTGAATCAGTATTGACAGGACTGTGTGTGTTTGAAGCCTTGATCTCATATAGTAGGTTTCAGTATAGCACTGAAAAAGTTGAAGTTCAAAGAAATTGTTCATCCTTTTCAGGAAACTGT
Source organism: Haliaeetus leucocephalus (assembly GCF_000737465.1). Lineage (NCBI taxonomy): Eukaryota > Metazoa > Chordata > Aves > Accipitriformes > Accipitridae > Haliaeetus > Haliaeetus leucocephalus. Next base: position 16,943,342 of record NW_010972576.1, read on the forward strand.
CCATGAATTGGATTCAAGAAATGTTTCTTATCTGAGATGGCACTTCTCAGCCTATGCATATGTTCCTCTAGAATGATTCAAACTAATAACACTTTAAATTATGTCCTGAAGGGCTTCTGCACATCTGGAGCCTTTAAGTTTTCCCCAATTATGCATATGCCTCCCCCACCTCCCCCACCAAAAAACCCTCAAACTATTGTAAACCAGAATATGAGGTGGATGACCCCTTCTCCTTGTATGGTGTGTGTTTGTGGTACAGTGCTTTGGCTGGATAATGTATGTGAGCTAACTCTTAATGACTGAGTCCTGCTGCTGGAAACATGATGCCAGTTGTGTGGCAAGGCTTTCCGTGGGACTTGATAAGCCTTGCTGAAAAGCAGTGATTTTTCAGGGGGACAGCACATGTGTCAGAGGTAGCAGGAGGGGTCTTAGGCAACTCCTGTGGCTTCACAGGGTTTGTCCCAGAGAAGAGTTATTGTGGGAGCAGGTAATGAAATGGAATGAAAGAGATTTGAAATGCAGGCAATGGTGGTTCACTCCAGAAAAGCTTAAGAATTTGACTTGGCCTCTCAGATATTCTTTGGGAGCATCTACTCATCAAACTTCTTCATACAGCTCTGTGTTGATGCATATGAAATATTGCTTATCCTTTTCTTCTCAACCTTGGTTCTTTATCCATTGGTTGTTGGACTAATCTGCTTTTGCAGCTCACTGCAGCTGTACTGTGAACTGTCATTTGTTCTGTATCCTTTCTGCTCTTCCTCTGCCACCTGACTTTCTCTGCAAGGCACCAACAAGTTCTGCTGCAAAGCAAGGCAACTAAGTACAGCTCACCTTCTCTGACCCAGGTGTAGAAATTCTTGCATGCTGAGATGTTTTTTTCAGGCACAGCTTGCTGGGCAATTATTCAGATGAGTCATAGTACATAGATCTAATTTAATCTGCAGGGGTTTTCTGAGTTTGTCAGCACTGTTGGGTCACAAGCTCCACTTCTCTGCTTGTTTCTGATGTAGGATTTAATGTTTAATTTTTAGGACACTTTTGCAGGTCTTGGACTCCTCAGGCGTGGACTTTGGGACCCAAATAAGCATATTTGTGGGGTTTGGTACTTTGAGTCTTGGCTTTTTTTTTTTTCTCAGAAGTACCTTGCATTTTCCTGAAAGCAGTTAACACAAGCCTGAGGATCTTCTGTTCTACACCTCCTAAAGTGAAAGCAGATGCAGAAATATGTATTGTTGCTGCACTGACTTTATCTGCTTTATCCTTGTCCTGGTAGTTTAGAAACCATTCAGTTAGCTGGCTTCTGATGTAATGGAAAAACTACATGCTCTTTTTGTTCTCTGCTCTTGAAATCCCTAGCTATTACAATAAATTTTCAAGTCACCTGTAGTTTTTCTTTCTGGTGCCCTAAGTCGTCCTAAACTTTCTTTAATCTGACCTGCATGACTCCCAGTTCCTTGGTTTGTCAGGGGCAACTCTGTCTTGTGTGACTGAGGGGAGCTGACCCTGGCCAGCAACTAATCACCCACCAGCTGATGGCTCAGGCCCACCCAGCGGGATGAGGGAGAGAATCAGAAGAGCCAAAGCAAGAAAAACTCATGGGTCAAGATCAAGACCATTTAAATGAAGGGTGGGGTGTGGGGGGGAGAACACGCGATGCAAAGGCAATAACTCACCACCTTCCACAAGCAGTGGGATACCCAGCCATCCTCTGAGCAATGACTACTTTGGAAAATATTACCCACCAGTTTTTTGCCAAGTGTGATGTTATGTGGTGTGGAATATCCCGTTGATCAATTTGGGTCTGTGACCCCTCCCAATCTTTAGCCTACTTCCTGGCAGGGAGGGGAACAGTAGAGTGAGAAACAGAGAAGGTCTTGTTGCTGTGCAAGCACTGTTCAGCAATAGCTAAAATACTGGTATGTTATCAACACTGTTCTGATCACAAATCCAAACCACAACACCATATGGGCTGCTGTGAAGAAAACTAACTCCATCCCAACCAGACCAAGTATGCTCTTCTGTGACAGTAGTCTCTGCAATGAGTTAAACTGTTTTAATTGCCTCCTATTTTATTTTATAGCCTACTAACTGCTACTTTTGAAGTTCTCTTTAAAATTTGTATCATGTAACAACATGTCAGTGCTTCCTCAGAGTATTGAAGTAGAAATATTAATTAAGTTTATATGATAGGTTAATTATCTTAATTATGGCTTCCTTGGGTATTATAGTTGCTTCAAATGTGGATATATTAGATAAAAATTTGACAATCCAGAGATCAGCAAAAATAACTTCGCTTTGGGAACAAAAAAAGTTTGGAGTTTTTTTGCTCAAGGTTATTCTGACAATGCTAGATCACTTCAATTTTAAGGCTTCTATATTTTTCCTTAAAATTAAACCAAACTTAAACTGAATTGTATTTTTTCAAGCTGTCCTATAGGGCAAAAGCATTTTAAAAAATTCAATATCTGAGCTACTCACTTCAACTTAATTAATTCCGCTTACTCTGCTTGTAATGCCTATAATTTTGAGACGTGGCTGCAGGATATTTTGCTCAATTTAAGTAACTATCTCCTAATCTCAAGTCTGACAAGGAAGCTGTGCCACTGAGGAAGCCAGGAACCTTCAGACTTGGTTCCTGATCAATGTTGTTGCCTCATCTTGGAAGGCTGGATGACAGCTGTCCCTCCTTGGAATAAACATGCCTAGTTTTGGGGGACCGCTTGGTTCTCAGCTGCCCTTTTTCTGTGGGATGGCACGTGGCCCTATTTTGTGGCTCAGCCATCTTACAGTGCTTATGGGATTGATTGTGAGAGGTACTGGTTTCAGTTCCTGTCTTACCAAGCAGATTGTATCACATCCCGGTATTTTAATTTGGGCAGTGAATTAAAAACTCTTAAATGGATGGAGTTAGATTGTGTACACAAATATGGGCAGTATCAAGGCAACCCAGACAACGCAAAGTTTGGTTTTCCCAAAGGAAAGGGGGGAACAGTACAAGGTCATGAAGCCTAATGCTTAGGACATAATCTCTGCTTGATTGATAAGTGGCAAAAAGGATGCCAGAGCCCTGGGAACCTGCCACTGATGGGGAGATGCTATAGAGTTGGGAAGCAGGTGGCCAGACCTCTTGTGACGGAAAGAGCAACTTCCTTGGGGGAGGGTTTGTACAGGATTTGGTGCAATCGAGAAACCCACTAGAGTGACCAGAATCAAAATTGCAAATGGGGAGAAGTCTCTTAGGAGAGACCTGTCCATAAATCTGTTTTATTTCTGTTGTGTTTTGCATAGGCACTTCGCTGTTCCATCTTAAAAAACTTAATTTAGGTTCTAGTAAAACTTGTCTTTTTGAGTTGAAAAGTCTCTTAAATTTCTGCAGAGCTTGCTACTCAAGAGATGTCTAGACAGATGCAGCTAGGGAGGCCACCTCACCAGGTGAGACCTGTTACAGATGGCAGCAGACAGTGTGCAGGCAGGCTGCTTGGCAGCCCCAGATTGCCTGGGGTGCATAGACGCTGGCTTCTTGAGAACCTGCTGGCAAGGAATGGTGCATTGTGATGGCTTTCCCTTCTGTTATTGTACGGGAGAGCTGGACTTGCTTTCTTCTGAAATAGAAACTAGGCACTATAAGTGGATTAACAGACTTAATTTTTGGATCAGAGGCTTTAGCTGGTAGGCAATACCTCTATGCCTGTCCTAGCTCCTGCTGTCTGTCTGTCCAGATGGCTAGCACTGCTCACGGAGCCAAGGTCAGCATTTTTACTGCCTTGTCAAAACACCAGCTGTGTACAGTGAGAGTGAGGCAGTTAGGTTTATATGGATCTTTATCCGACTGCCTTTTGGTCAGTGATATTGGCTGTGTCATTGATCACCTTGCTCATGAGTGTTCCCTGGTGTCTAGAAGACCTGAGTTCAAACTCCAGCCTTTCTCTCAGTAGGAGTGTAAATATCATCTCCCTTTCATTAACATGGGGTGGCATCAAACTATTGAGGGTAAGTACAGAGGAAGTATGATGGAGGAAGACTTTTTCCCGTAAGAAACCAGGCTGGGGTATTTTTTCTTCCCATACCAAATAGCGTGGGTACGATACCAGTCTGGTAAAGATTCAAAGCCAGATTTGCTACTTCACTTGTAGTTCAAAAGAAAAACAGAAATACTAGAAGTGAATATAGTCAGATGATCGGGTCATTTTGGCAGTAATGCCATGGGAGATACTATAAGCATATGCTTGTTCTTTCTCTTTTCCTCTACAGCTTTGTAATGGAGTCATCTATGTGCAAGTTGGGTAGACCAGAACAGTTGTACCTTACGGTGATCCATGTTTAACTAATATGGTAGCTTGTCTCTTAGAGGCCAATGCCAGTTGTGCAGGAGATTATGTCCTTGGGAGATCCTTGTTTCTGTGACCCATTTGCTGATTGCTTTGCAACATGCTAAGTGAGGACTTCTGCAGCGTTACCACAGCTGGAGACAAATTCCCTCCAGTTACAAGTAAGAAGAGTGATGTCAGCCCAGAACTGGCCTGTTATTTAAAGCCGGATAGTCAACTGCTTTATATTTTTCATAAATATTACAAGGTTGTTTGTCACATTCATATCCTGCAGCAAGGTAGTAATTGTATAATGTGTAAAAATCCACTGTAAACTCAATTTTAATTTCACTAAATGGCTGTAGCATTTGCATACACTGATAATTTTCCAAGTGCTGGAACTTAAACCTGGTCTGTAGATGGTTAAGTCTTGTCTCTCGCTAGTATGTGGAGACAAAGCTGAGTGTTTAGTGTTTTAGATAAAGGCACTCCACGATGTCATGTTGTAAACACCTATATTCAGTTGCTTGTTTTCCAGTTTTGGATGTGCTTTTTTTCCGTGTCTGCTCTTAATACCAGTAATATGTTTGAGATAAAGTCAGTCTAAACAGTTTACCCACTTAAAGCCAGAGAGAGTGATTCTGCAGCTCTGTAATCACTCTGTAGAAAGATTAAAGGATGTAAAAGAGCAGGCAAGCTGTTTTCCACTTTTCCACACAGCTAGTGTTACAGTAAGAATTCATATTGGCTCTGTTCATTTTGGGGCATGAGAGTTAAAAATGAGAATGATAGTAATAATCCTTCAGTCACTACTAGCTCTTCTGAATGATGCTAGGAATGAGATTGTTAGGCTGTCTACGTAGTTGACAGTGTTTCCATGCTGACCTTGTTCTGAGACTCTGACATCCAGGAGGGAATCCCAGCCCTATCCTGGACAAGGCAAGTCTGTGGCTGCACAGGTTGAAGCAGCCTCTTCAATGGTCTGGGGAAAGGCCAGGTGCTGTACAGCCTTGTTTAGATCAGTGCAGTTTCTGACCTAGTAGAGTTAGTGCGGATTTCCCCCAACTCCTCTCCAGTGTGATATCTCTGCCTGTGTGTCATGCTATCTCAGAGAAGAATCTGAGAGGAGGTACTTCCTTTTTTTCTTGACAAAGGGTGAGGCTTGTTCTGACTACAGGTGCCTAGCAATGTTGGTGGAGATATCAGAAAATACAGACTGATTAAAACCATCACACTGCATGGTCGCCTGCTGTTTTGGAGGCATGTTTTGTTGCTTGTCACCTTGCTAGGTGGACTCCTGAGGTTTTCAGGCCTCTGGTTTTTCATCCCGCTCCCTCTTGAGGTTTAGCTAAGAATCTGACAGAAGTTTTGATGCCTGTCCCACTTCTGCTCTTGTGTTTATTGCCATGTGCTGATGGTCTCTGATTTGTCAGCTACCTTATGTGCATGGAAGTAGCATCTTGAGAACCAGCTCAAGTTTTAATATAGTAACTCTCCCTCCTAGGTGCCCTCACAAGTCTCAGTCTTCAGGAGGGAAAGCTTCTGTTCTCCTCTTCCTCCTGCTCCCCTTTGAAGGAGTTCTCTTTGAATGTTTGGGTGAATATTACCTGACCTTAGCAAGTGGTAATGGAAGAATGAATAAAATCAAATTCTGTTCTGCTGACACTTACTTTGGGGAGAACATAGGAAATAATCTATTTCTAAAGAGAGGCTCCAGAGTATGAGCTTGCCCAGGCTGGCGTGAAGAACTTCCTTAACTTTTTGTTTTGAATGCATCAATACTCCTTTAATAGTCCGATAGTCTGTTGATCCGATGGACTTCCTGCTCTGATGTGCTGGAAGAGGATTTATTAGTCAGATTATGTCTTGATCACACTGTTCTTTGAATCTTTACCTGAGCCTTTGTTATGTTGTGTTGGCATTTTATGAACTAGAGTTTGTTATTTTTGTCATCTGCATTTGAACATACCTCCAGCTTCTTGAAGGGCATCTTCTTAATAGACTTTCTTCCTCTGCTCTGTGTTGTCTCTTTCTTCCCTTGTTTCTAAAGTCTTTTTTGTCACAAGAGAATAAACTTGGTCCGGGCTTCCAGCATGGTGACCTTAAACAACCTTCATATTTCTTACAAATGTTTAACCCGTTTAGTTGTCAAGACCTGGTGGGAGAGACTAAGAATAGGTCCAACATGCCTACGCTGCTGTCACTCACAGGACCGGATGTGTGGCAGACCTTCTCAGGTAGCATAAAATTGCTTAAACTGCATTCGGGAAGGTGTCTGACCAGCTAAGCTCAGTAGAGGCTGCCAGAGCTCCCTAAGAGGCTGAGGGAATAAATTGAGCAGTTAACCTGCAACATACCTGCTTCTCTTCTTGTTTGGGTTGAGCCACTGTGGTGTGTTTTAAGCTGGTTCGGTTTAGGTACCAGCAGCTACCTAGAGAAAGTTCTGTATGCACACAGGTAAAGGCTCTGTCCATACAGTCACTGTCTCATGTCTGGAAAAGTCTTCACAGGGGTGGAGGGGTTTGCCTCCAGCACTGTCTTTTTGTTGTTTCCAGTTTCCTCCCTTGTCAGGGAGACTCAAAGTTGATTTAGCCTTTCAGCCAGTTTTGCAGCATCCTTGCTGTGGAAAACTACTGCAAAAGATGGCCATGGACAGCCTTGGTTGCTTCATAAGGGTGTGGAAGGAATGACTGGTGGTAGCACACGTGCAAGAGGCAGGGGTGACTCTTGGAGGAAACAGGAAGAGCGTGGCTGGTGTGGCACTAGAGACTTTGAGCAAGGAAACTGCCTGACGTCTACTGTGTTGGGAAGGAAAAAGTTAATATATTAATTTAGGTGCAGATGAGACTGACAATATGTCTGAACTGGGGGTTTTTGCTCATGTGAAAGCATCTCTACCTTATGCATAAGATGCTCAGACCAGCAAGGAAGAACAGTTCTTCCTGCTGTAACTGAGTCTGGGCAACAGTAAGTGTGAGCTGTGTCAGTAGCAAATGTGGCCTTTCTTAATCCATTGCAGAGCTATTGTGTGGGTTCAGGGTTTAAAGACCCAGCTGAAGTGGCTGAGGATAGGTAAGCACAGGTGGAAGCCATAAAGAATAAGCCAAGCTTGGCTTGCGTTCCCATGCTAGGCCTTACCATTTCTGGTTTCTTTTGTGCATTGGGGAGAGGTAGGTCATTAAACGTGCATGTGGTGGAAGCAGGACTGCCGGGTAAAGAAAGGGATGAAGGTATTGCCCTTGCTCTTGCTGGGTTTCCCTGTCCTTTCTTCCCTCCTGCAGAGCTGGGAAGTAATTGACACACATGCTCAGCAGTGACAGGCCTGGGTAATGTTTGTACGCTGTCACAAGAAGGGGCTCAGAGTTGAAACTGTCCCTGTTAAATTGTGGGTATTGTGGACAGTGATACTGAAGCTCAGTAGTGGAGCACTAAGATTTATCCCAGGAAGTAGAGCATGCAAATGAAGGGGAAATAACAGCTTTAAAAACCTTAGTTTATTGATAGGATGAAATAGCTGAATATAAATTGCCTCGCTATCCACAGTGTAAATCTGTAAACTCCAGGCAGATCATCTCCCTGTTCCAAATGTTCAGTACCAGTACACAGAGGGTCCCAGGAAGAGACTGGCAGTCAGAGCCACTTCCAGTCAGAGACCAGTTCAGGTGTTGGGGTTATATGCTCTAGCAACAGTAAGCCCTGGTGTTTTCCCAGCTGGAGCCAAGTGGCTTCTTGTTCATGACAGTAACATGCCATTGCAAGCAGCATACTGATTTTCCTTTCCATATAGAAGTTGGTAAAAGTTTTAGGCAGTCAGAATCCAGGTCCTAGTGAAGCACCTTTCAACCAAAGTGTATTTTGATCTTCCATTTAATTTTCAGCGGGCTTTTTCTTGACCACTGTCTTAAACGTATGTTCAGGCAGTAGCAGTTGGTCCTCTCCATCATGGAAGTGCGACTGAATGTAGCTGGTAATCAAACTGTCATTTTAAAACCTGCAATCTACAAAGGAAAGAAGTGTGGTTTTCACCAGAAGTGAAGGTAGGGGCAAGGTCAAGGAAGACTGGTCTTCCAGACAGAAAGGTGGAGACCTTTATCTGGAATATAAAACAGTGTAACGTGTGCTATTCCAGTCATGGGTTATGGTTAGAACAAAGCAGGCTGCTTTACTTAATGGTTAGGAATGTCTAATGAAGACCTAGTAGCTTAAATGATATAAATGAGTCTTCACTCCTCACACAATTAATTTTTCCATATTATTGGCAAACATTACACTTGGAGTAGAGTAATATGAACTTACATTTCCTCAAACTGATTTATTTAGATTTTTGTCAGGCCTTGCTAGAGTGTGTGGGAGAATTCTGCCTGTTAGGTTTTTATCTTAAATCTTGTGGCTAGTGACAGACTGCCTCTTGCTGTTACAACAGCAGCTCCACCTCTTTCCAACATTAATTAGGAGAGGTTATGTACAACTTAAGTAAACTAGTCCTGGGGCTATTTGTGAGGATGACCACAAAGATACAGGACATGGAGGGGAGAAGGGAGGGAAAAGATTAATGGTTAACAGGTTTGTTAGGTCATCTTCTACTTTTTTTTGATGTATTTTCCTTCAGGATAGGGGAAGGGGTTAATAGTGAATTACTGGTAATGCTGTGAAGGTGCCGCACCCCAGTGTTACAGGAAGGATCCTTGGGATGCCGGAAAAGGGGTGACCTTTGGATTGCTTTTGTTCAACACGGTACAGCTCAGCTGAGTCATGTTGACCTTATGCTTGCTTCTATCCCATCACAGCACAAAGCAAGATTATATTAGGTTAATTTGTTATAAATCAGCTGCAAGTAAGTTCAGGTTACCCTGCAATTGGTGGTTGACTAGTTAATACAGTTTAGCAGATAATTAGTAGCTAGCTAACATGTGGTGACTTGACTGTTAGGAGTCATCTGTCCTTAGCCTCACCTCCTTACAGGACCACCTCACAACACTTGTCCCTTGCGATCCTAACTGCCAACATACAGGGTTAAAGATGGGTGGCTTTGAAAGGCAAGCTTGTGTGTTCAAACATAGGACTCTCAAAGGTGCTAGGCATAGACCTAGCTGTTTTATTTCAAAAATCCTTGGAGCTGTTTGTGTAGAGAAATAGAAATGTGTACTTAAATGCCTACCAGGTGAAAGCTTTTGGTCTTGGTCCAAATTCAAGCCTGAATGAATTTAGCAGTGTCCCCCACAGGTTGCTCTCAATGTAAGGATCCTGGATTATTTAAGGTATAAACAGCACTTTCCTACCTGATCATATCTGGGAATTAATTTTCCTCCAGCAGTGCTGAACTTTCAGAGAGAACACTTGAAGTGCATTATATCGCCAGTGTAATGGAGATCTCTGTCCCTGCACTGCAAAGAGCAGCGTCCCCTTGTGTTTGAATCAGTTGTCATCATATGGGCTTCTAACACTATCTGAGACACCTTGGGGTATCTGAGATGTCCACTTGGGTCTGGCACGTAGGACTTGGGCAGAACCTCACCCTTCCTGAGCAGCAGTTGGAGTCTGTGCATGATAGAGATGTCAGCACAGGCATAGAGCTGCCTGCGTTTGGCTCTTTTGCCTGGAAGAAAGAGGCAGAAGAGCCAGTCCAGCAGCACCTGATTGCTAGGCTAAGGGGACAGCGGGGGGCAGTTGATACTTGTGAACATCAACTACTAGCAGTTTTACCATGAGTGTGTCAATGTTTAAGTATGGCTAATAGTAAGAGAGTTTCTCCCTCCCTCTGCGGCCAGAGATGGTGGAAACTTCAGTTTTCAAATGGATTAGCACTCATTCTGGTCTTGCTGGTGCCAGAGGCAATTTGAGTTAATATATCTTTGAAAAGTTGTCATTTTTTTATTGAAGACTTTTAGCTGAAGACTTTTCTTTCTCCAAAACCCATGTCTTGCTGACTCCTGTAGGAATGTCATGTATGGCTGAATATCTTGAATACATGTTCCTTGTCTCCAGCATAAGATTTAGGGTTGTCAAGCACTTCCCAAGGGTTTGGCCTGGGGAAGTTGTTGAGTATTTGAGCTAAAACACTGTTTACAATGGATGAGCACTAGTTCGTGCAAAGTGAACTGCCAAACCGTTGTAGAGTCACCATCATTGCAAAGTGTTTGTTTTATGGACTATGTCAGTTTGAGTGAGTCTTACTGACTTCTGGCATTAACAATCATGCAAACTTCTAGACTTTTGCATTCTGCTAGTGCTAACACCTGTGTTAGATGAGCTTTGGATCAAGCACAGAGGGCATCTGCATAAATATTGGCTATCTTTACTAAGCATCATTCAGCATGGAGGGAAAGAGATTTCCTGTTTATATCAGCAACTAAGTCATAGAGCCATGAATGCTCTTGGCTAGAACATGTGTCTTGCAACACTTGTTCTTACAAAGCATTTCTTCTAGAATGGGTGCAAGACCAGTTTTTAATGAATATTATGCACTGACCCTGACAAATCCTTTATGTTCGCCTTGAGACTCTTAACTCAGTGTGTAAAAGCTTTTGAGAGTGGGCTTCACAGATATTCCTGTTGATCAGCTGACTGAGGCCAGGTGATGGCCTGAGCTCACCTTGCAGCAAAATTCTTCTTCTTTGTGCTGTCCTACAGGGAAGCCAGCCTTTGGGAGAGGCAGCCTACAGATGAACAGTGAAAAGTCACCCTTTGTGCATGTTTTCCTCTCCTGAAAAGCACTGTAGTTAGTCTGGCAAAGCTCAGAGCACTTCTGCTGTGGCCCAGCAATGAAAACTGCTGGATGAGCTGAGACAGGTTTATATGGAGTGATTTCTTCCTGCCCTGTGGCTTCAAGCTATCAGCTGTGTGCTGAAATATAGTTTACATAATTAGAAACCATGCAGTCAGCTTTATTTAAACATCATGTATCTATTTCTATTCCCTTCCAAATGTAGTTCTTTTCCTCTGCTCCCTCAACTCAAGTCCAGAGAGTTTGGGGAAAAAAGGACTAGCCAAGAGGGAGCTGACTACTTGAGGATGAGCTACCATCCAGGAGGACCAGTAAGATACTCTCCTCCCTCTTAATCCCCTGAAACCAGCCAAGGAGTGTGTTCCCCCTGCCACTGAAGATGTTTGTCTTTCAGAATGTGAGCAATGCCATGCAAAAGAGTGCTTAAGTGTCTTAAACAAAATGATTGCATCAGGTGCAATGTCAGAATATGGCTGTTTCCAGGAAAAATGCATGGCTTGCCATGTAGTTAGTGGCTGCTCTTCCACCAGGTGGCTTGGTGTTTACAACACTGCAGCTGTTTCTAATTCCAGCTAAGTCTAATACTGGAATAACAGCCTAAGCAGATTTTGATTGTCTAGCTCTTGTCCTGCATGTCCTTCTAAAACAGACTTTGAGCTTTGTCTTGTCTAGTTTTTACCCTCCTCTTGTAAAGAATAGCTTTCCATTGCTTTCATTCTCTTGACAACCCTCTTCGTTGCCTGCGCTAGGTGTAGTTCATCTGTGGCAGTAGAATTGCACATGATGCTCCAGAGGGAGTCTGTGTTGCTGTGCATGGCATACTACTTCTGTCTCAGAGTAACTCATCTGCAATAGTGACTAGATTTGTATTTTCCTTTTTTACGCATGAATCACAATTTTGGCTCCAAGCCATTTCTGGATTGCATACGGCATGGTCAAATATTTCTCCTTTTTCAGCGGGTGATCTTTCAGAATTTAAGAGTTGTTTAGTCTACAAGCATTTGATCTTGCGCTGCACTTCACCCTATTGCATACTATTGTATTTGTTACTTGATTTACTTCTGAATTAAATCCTGATTTGTTTCCAAATACCTAGGACCCACTTCAGTCTTGGTGTACTCTCACTTTAGTCTCTGACAGCTTTCAGAGCTGACTTTTTTTTCTCCTCTGGCCTTACTTGTAGCAACTATTTTGATGAGGCTATACGGTTAGGTGTATCACCCCTTTAAGATCTTTAGGGCTTACCAGCAGATGACTGAAGGCTGTGCCTCCAGAAGGGAGGGTGGGTTCAGTGTCTCTCACACTGTGCGTACCGACTTTGCCCACTGTCAATGGAGGACAGCGGTTAATGACTGCAGCAGCAGCAGGCCCGACAGCAGGCCCTTGGCTACCCGCTCAGTCCAGCTCTGCTCCCCTGTCAGCACGGAGCAGAGAAGCGAGGGGTGACTTGTGCCCGTTTGGCTCAGAGCAGTTGTCCCTGCATCCCTTGCAAATGTCAGAGTGCTATTTCACCCAGGTCTCCAACTGTACCGAGATGGTCTCGGAAATGATCTTTGCTGACTTGTCCCTGCGCAGGTGCAACACAGGAGCTGGCTTATCCCTGCCAAAACTTCTCCCCTTGTAGTTGCTGTGTGCTGGCCTGCCTCCCTGAGCGCACGCTGCCTGGCAGTGTCTGTGCATAGCAGAGGTGATTTGGAAGAGACAGAGGCTCCTTCCACTTAAGTCTGAGAGCCTCACCTCTCCACAAATAAGGGAGGTACCCAGACTGTTTGTAGTATGCAGACAGCCTGAGAAACTCAGCTGTCACCGGCACTGTTGGATTCCATCTCCCCACCCAAGTGCCTTGTAAGACTGGCTCCCTGCACCAGCCTTCTCTTTTTTTTTTTAGCAACCCAGACCAGGGTCTGGCCCACCCAGTCTCAGCAAGCGGAAGGGTGGAACATCCCGAGAACCCTGCCTGTCTGCAGGGAGATCACCCATATGCTCAGCATAAAGACGTTGCCATATTGTTATTGCAGCCCTTTTATAGCTAAGCATTCCATATGTATGTGTCCTTCTGTTTTAGTGTAAATATGTGAAAGTACTGATATGGGCTGGGGGCGGTCCTCTTATTTCTGAAAGAAAGAAAGAAATCTTTAAAATGCTGTGTTCCAGCTAGTAAAAATCTTGAAGCACTGACTCTCAATGTTTGCAGTGGAAGGTTGCTGGTTATAGAAAGATTGTCTCCTGCTGCAGTGTGCACTATCTGTCCATAGTGTTGAGTGTTACAGGGTACCCTAAGCATGGTCTGTACCTTGCTCTGTTTCCTGTGTAGGGGATGAAGCTCCAGGTTTACTAGAGAAGTCATCTGTGCTTGCTGCTAGTCTTTGCTGCTGAGGCACTTCAGGTGCAGGATGAAATGTGGATCGGATTGCAGGAATAAGCCCTCTCTGAGTACTACTGGAGCTGGGAGGTGCGGGCAGTTGGGTGCAGCCAGGGGCAACACTGGGTTCTTGCTGGTGATGGTCTAGTGCAGCTCTGCGCAGCATGGATGAGAACAATGAAATGCAACAGCTCACGGGTGGTGTCCCTCACATGCTGGTAGCTACTTGCATGGTGTCCTTGCTCTGTATTCCCCAAGTCTAGTATCGCTGTAGTGGAACTGTGACATGCCCCTCAGTGTGGCAGGAAGATTTCTGGATGCGTGAGACTGCAGGGTCTACTGGGCTAGTGCTGAAGAGCTGTTCCTTTTTGCTGTCTAGCAGTTCAAACATTGATACTCCTTTATCTGTTGCTGTAGCCTCAAATTTTCCTGACTCCTTTCTGGAGGCTAAAAATGGGCATGAGAATGACACAAATTTCTCCCCACCCCATTTAGCTGAATTTAGATCCTTGTCATTCATGGCAGCCTTAGCCTTCATGGGCAAATGCTCCAAGGTCTAATTTTCAGTATTTTTGATTCTTATCTTACTGTTCCTCACCACCACCTTCCCTTTCCTGATTTAGACACCAGAGCTGTGCTCAAGATCACGTCCACTTCCATTTCCTTGAGTCTCTTTTCTTAATACAGACTAATGATAACCTGGAAATAATTTGTCCCATCATGGGCATGTTGTTAATTTCCTCATTCACAATAGGAATAAGGTAATTAAATTTCCCTCCATCTTAATACTAGCTTTGTAGAACAATTGTGTTAAACAGAAAAAAGAAACGTAAAATTGCTTTACTCTTTGGAGTCACCTTTCATCCCCTAGAGATGAACATAAATCCAAAAACAAATTATAAGGAGAGATATTTTTTCTTAATCTCTCTGTTCCTTCTCCCTTTTTTACTTTGCCTTTAACAAGACTTGTAGCTTAGTCTCCAAGCACATGCATCATTGCCTGTACCTGAATAGCCATCCCCAAAGTAATGGGAAGAAATCTTCAGCTAGTGGGTATTAGCACAGCTCAGTATCGGGTAACCTAGTAAAGATGATTTGAGTCAGCTGTAGACCTGTGCCTGCATATCAGTTTCTATTTTTGCACTAAATTCTACATGGGCAATTCGTTACAAGAGGAGATGATTGTTCTTGCTTCTCTGTGTTTCAAGAACTGCCCAAGAAGAGGTTAAATACTATGGCAATAGCAGGTACTGTAGGAATGTATATGTCTCAATATCATTTAAGAAAGAAAACGAGAGATGTCATGGCAAACATGATGGGGAGGAGTCACAAGGATTGTTGAAGCAATTCTGATGACACATTAGCATGGTAAGATCTTGTTAATGGCTTAGTGTTTAAGACAATTCTTCAGCATTCTGCAAGTCAGGGCAGTTCTGGATAATGTAGGTTTCTCAATTAGGGAAGAGATTGACAAGGCAGCAGGAGGCTCCAACCAGGAAATTACTTCACAGTAGTTTAATAAGGAGGATTTTTTTTTAGGATTATCCTAAGTGAGAGACTGAGTAAATGCTACTTGACTCAAAGCCCTAGGTGAAACTATACAGTTTGCTCTTAAGGGCACAGGAAACCAAACAAGATTAAAAAAACAAAAGTGAAGGGTCACAGGCATAAAAAATTACTTATGTATCCACTGGCTTTGGATCTCTGCCCCATCTGCTTGCAATATGCATGAGTTCAACTAAGTTGGTTGTACAGCAGTAAAAAAGGACAGCTGAAGACTGAAGTTTGCTTGTGCAGTAAACTCTGCTTTAAGTAATTTCCAGCTTGTACACGAGCTATTTAGACTGGTTGCTGCTGAACAGAATTCTGGATATTCTATAGCTTGTGCTGATACATTTCTAGCAGAGCAACCTAATCCTGTTAATGTTTTGTTACTGACAAATCAAAGCAGTGTGCTAAAAGGAGGTAATTAGCAAATGCCTTTCCAAAGGCTGAAACAGCACTTACCTTTGTTTTCTTATGGCTTTCTTACTGTGTCCTTTATGCAAGGAATGAGACTGAAGTCATAGGATGTTGGGATTATTTGGGTGACACTAAATGTACCAGAGCATTTATAGACCAGATGGGATGGTGAGCTTTTTGTGGGGAAACTCTGCTTTCTGTGCGCACCATGTAGGAAACTTTCATGCTTAAGACGGAGCTGTGAACCTTCTCTGGGAGTCAGCTACATGTCCACCCCTTCGTGGATTTTTTTTTTCTCTCTTTAGTAACAGAACCAGGGTTAATTGACATACGTGCCTTGCTGCCATAGGGTGTCTCTGTTCAGACACCATCAGAGAAAAATAATAGTCTAGCTTTGTGTCAAGATTCTCCCAGCTTCAGTTCCTGCAGTTATTGTGCCTCACTATTACTTTGAATTCACATGGTCAGGGGGACATGACATCAGCAAGATGACCGGGTTTGAACATACTGGGTCGACCAAGTGTCAGGTTAGAGCAGGCTCCAAAGCTGGACTGAAGGCTTCAAGTTCCAAGCATATTTTAACTTGAATTAAACAGACTATTAATAAAATAAACTTGGCAGCAAATCCTCTGGCAATTGTAATCAAACGCAGCCCTGTGACAGTCTCAGCTGCAGCAGCGCTACCAAGAAAAAAAGCAAAAAGTGGATGAAGGTCCCTGTGTATTGAAAGCTTCTCTTGTTTCCTGAAGTTTCATAATGAAAGATACTACCTCAGTAAAATCGGAAAGGAAAGCGAAGGTTTAGTAGCTATTGTTTGTGTGGGCCTGATTAAGGATGTTTACAGCTTCCAGAAAAGTGACTTGATTTTGTTTTTCAGGAGCTTTATTTTAACTACTAGATGAGGATTTGGAGCTAGGTCTTCAGAGAAGCGCGGGCAGGTCTGTACTGGGATAGTTCAGCACCGGCCCTGCAAAGGCGTTGTGCTCACCTGGCCTAACCGCTAGCCCGCGCAGAGGAACCTGGGCACTGGTCAGCGTGCGAGGCTGCAGGCACACTGTGTTCTTGGCTGTCCTTTTGTGGTTAGTGAAGTCTGTCTAACTAGAGTTTATCCCCAGGAAATTCTGCATCCTGAAAAGGTTCCTGCTCTGAAATACCTGGTTTGAAGAATCATGGTCTGGAACTGTGGGTTTGAGTCCTTTGCTAGGAAATTTTGGCAGATTTTCTCTTTGGAAACTCACTTGTGCAGAGATGAGCCGAGATAAGCTTTGTGTGCCAGTTTGTGCGGTCTAATAGTTGGTGTTTGTACAGGCAAATGAATGTGACTGAAATCCAGTGGCAGGTACACTTGAGCCACATGCATCTTGTGGGCAAGGACACTCAGACTTAGGGACAAGCCAAGTTATAAGGTGTGTTGGGTGTATCTTGTGCTTTTTCCTCATACAAAAGTTTGAATATGCCTTTCCTGAATACTTTGAAAGAACTATTTTAAAATATATTCATGCTGAATATTTAAAATATTGCTAATATATTGGAAGATACTCATGTGTAACCATAGGGAAAAGCATAAGCTATGAAATTTGGACTTGTGTCTGTAATGGGTAACAGCAGAGCTGCATTGCAAACTTTTTTGTGACTTTAATTATACAGCTCTAGGCTTTTCCATTCCAACTTGCACAGCCTGTAGGCAGTCTTCCTTTCTTTCCCAAACGTGTCTGCAGATCACAACTGTGAAAGAGTTGCAGTGTCCTGCGCTGGGGACTGGACTCTTAAACTTGTGGCTACAAAGGTGTAGCCTGAGTTTCCTTCAGCTTTTCTATTCAGGAAGGCTGCCTGGTAGCTGCCTGCCTCAAGAGCTGTATTTGGGGTGGCAGCACTGGATCAGTATTGACTTTTTCTTGAAGAAGGAGTTATTGTCCCAACAAAAGAGCTAAGCAATTTGTCTGGAAAGAACCTTTGTAAATGCAAATATCCTCTCAGTAGTTTTCTATCCTAATATTAATTTAGGATTGTTATGAGTAAAGTGGGGTTTTTTCCCTTGGCAGGTGCCTTGGTAACCGGACACATTTGGAGGAGAAAAGATGAAGAACATGCTTGGCTCATTGATCACTGATGAACTGATGTCATCCCAATGTCCACATGTGACAGAAAAAGTAATTTTCTGCCTTGACTTCAGGTAAGTGTGTGTTGTGTACCATACCTCACTTGCCAAGCTTTGGGGAATCTAGGAAAATGGTAGTGCGTGTCTGAAATTAATTTCCAAAAAGACAGTGGCAAATTTCGGTCATGTGCAAGACATGAGGTGCTGTTGCTTTTGTGACACCCCTTTAGGCTCTCTCAGATCAGAGAAACACCATTCAGTTTACCTGGGGGGCCACAGCCCCTGTCTGGAGTCTGATGTGTCTTTAGAGATGGATACCATAGAGATAGGGTGATCTGCAGCCAGGAATGCATGCTGCCGCAAAGCACAAGCTCCCTCTGTAACCTGAGCTGAATACGCTGTTGAGTGCTGAGAAACACGGTGCCTGTAGTTTCTTGGCAGTTGGGCTAGATGATCATTGTAGGACCCTTCCAACTGAACTTATTCTGATGAGAGGGCTGCCATGGTTCCTTAACTGCCTGAGAGCAAAGACACCAATACGTCCTTCCTGTGGCTACTGATCTAGCTAGGCAGGTCTGACCACATTTTGCTCAGGAGACACACGGGGAAAACATTGATCCCAAGCTGGCTGTTGTTCTATCACAGGATTAATAATACTTCATTATTGCTATGAAGGAATGTCTGGCAGCTAAATGAACTAGAGACCTGTGGAGTAGTCAGTGGAGGACACCTAGGAAGATGAGAACACAGTAGTTAGATTATGGTGCTTCCTGAGAGTGTTTTTTAAACTTCCACTGATTTGAGTCAGGAAATTCTTGGATCACAAAGGTGAAATCATCGTATTTAAGAGCTCTGTGTGGAATTTTCTTCCAGAAAAGTGATTATTCCCTTCAAATGTGCAAAATATTTGACATTTTACATACCTTGCAGCAAGGAGTTGCATACCTTACCTGTATATTATATGACAGTATCTTCTTGTGCTTGTTTTAAACCTGCTGCTCTTGTCCGAAGTTACTGTATGAGAAGAAACAGTGAATAGTGTTTTCCTGTTCACTTTCACTACTCCACACATTACTCTCTAGACCCCTATGTCTTCTTCCATACCTCTTTAGGTTGCAGAATCCTGGTCTGTTCAGGCATCCCATGCAGAGAAGCTGCTTTGTTCCTCTGATCAGCTGTGCTGCTTCTTTCAGGACCTTTTACGGTTCCTCTGTATCAGCTTTGAGATGGGCAAATGGACCAGAATTTAATGCAGTATTCAGGATACAGGCGTAATGTGGATTAATGTTGTGATATAAGTTTGTTCCCTTTTTGCTTTTCTATTTGCTGTTCTATTTACAAGTAGTTTCTAGCATTCCTCTTGGTTTTTTTGACTGCTCCTGAGTTGATATTCTCATAGGACACTCTGCCTCAATCTTATTCCTGAAAAGAATAACCAACCAACTCAAAACCTGACACTTAGTAGGTAAGGTTAGGGCTGTTTTTTCTGTATGTGTGTCACTTTATAGTTTTTCATTCTGAAGTTCATCTGTTGTTTTATTACACAGTATCTCCATATTATGAAAAGTTTCTCCAGCATGTTGTAGTTTTTCTCTTTACTGGCATGGGTAGACAGGTATCATTGGATGATGGTCATCTCAGTATTTCTTTTTTCCAGACCATTTATGAATGTAGTGGAGATTCCTGTGAGATAGTGACCTGCCTTCACAAAAAGCATTATCATTTATTTCCTGTGTTTCCTCTCTTAAGTGGTTTTCCATATCAAGCCTTCATATCCCATGGCAGCTCAGATCTTTTAAGAGGCTTTTGTGAGAGATCTTATTTAATTTCCTTTGGAAATCCAAGCAGACATTATCGATCAGATCTGCCTCATGCACCAGCTGTTGGTCTGCTCAGGAACTGAGGTAGGTTTGCAAGCCAGTACTTTGCTATACAAAAGCTGTGATGATTCTACCCTATATAGCGTATTTATAGAAACACCAGCTACTTTTATAACTTAGTTGCTTGTGCTAATGTGGCCATTTTGTATATCATACTACACTGTCAAAGGTTCCTCATGCTTGCTTTAGAATGCTTTTTTGGAAAGATTTGCTTGGTCTTCTGGCAATAAAGTAGTGTTGGGTGAGAGGCTGCATACCATCATCAATAATGCAGTTTTTCCATCCTTCACCCTGGTTGAGTGCTACCTGATCTTGATCACTTTGTCGTTGGCTTTTACCCCAGTTTCTTATACTGAACTTTGCTCCCAAGAAATATCAGCTAGATGGTTCTGGTATGCTTCTGCCTAACTTTTGGGGTTTTTTTGTTTTGTTTTGTTTTTGTTTGGTTTTGGGTTTTGGTTTTGGGTTGGGGTTTTTTTTGGTTTTTTTTTTTTTCAGTTTGTGCCTGAGTTTATAACTCTTTTTTTTCCAGCTTTCCTGAAGTATGCTTTCTTGTTCCCAATGGTTTGTTTGGTTTTGGGTTTGTTTTTTTTAAAATACCTTTATGTTTAGCTTTAGGTTTCCTGAAGGCTTTTTTTTCTTTGACAGACAGGATGCATTTACTCTGAGACTAACATGACATCTTGAAATAGTCACTTTCTCTCCAGAAAACATGCAGTTCTTTAAGGTTTCCCTTTTAGGTTCATTGATTTTTTACTTTTGTGTGTCTCTGTGTATTACTGTCTTTGAAATTAGGCACGGGAATAGTTGATCTTCTGGCTTTGGGGGTCTGTAGAAATGCTGAATCTGATGCTGATATAGTTCAAGTACACAGCAGAAATATGGTAAACCAATTGTGTGTACTGGTCAGGACCAAATCAAGAGTTGCTTCCTATTTTGTGGGTTTCCTAGCTGCCTGTTCCTGAAACAGTTATTCACAGCATCTAGAAATCTAGTATTATCTGAATGGTCAATGTAAAGATTTTACTTCAGAGTAATTAAAATAATTGGAAATAATAGTTTCCTGGGATTTCTACATTCCATTGCCTTCCTGCCACCATGTTTCCTTTATACCTGCTGTGTCCATGTCCTCGTTTAAGGTAAGCGTTCTGGGTCTGTGCCATCATTATCTTAGAGAATTCTGTGAAACACAGAAAGCATTGTTTTGGCTTATCCTGTTCATATCAGACTTTTTTTTACTACTTTTGTTTATTATTTGACTTTTGTCAACTTCTATCCTATTCTTTACTTGAGGTTGCAGTGTCTACCATAGGATGCAGAACAGCGCATCCTGTGTGCACCAGTCTGCTTTCTCCTACTTGTCAGTTTGAAATTCCTGTATGATCTTCCTGATTTGAAGTGCAGATCCTGTTTCACTCTCAGCTCAGGTGGAAATCTGGTCATCCTTTGCCTAGGCTTAATCTACTCTAGAAGCTTCCCCAGTCCCTGATGAACCTGAGCCTCTCTTCCTTACTCTACTGCTTTAGTCATGCATTGAGACTTTGCCTCCTCACCATGTGTTATGATGGGGGTCCTGGTCTTTGGCATCCTACTTTCTGCCTCCAGAATCTCTCTTCTTTATGTGGTACCCAGGTGGACCACAACCCCTGCCTCCTTCCCAGCATTTCCCAACTTGTCCAGGCTTTTTTTGAAGTTTGTCAGTGTAGCACTGGCAGGCACATCAGTACACCCCCTCTGGAATCAGGAGCCAAACCTGTTAGGTACCTGGTAACTGAACTGCTGATGGCTATTGCCTGTCCCTTTTTCTCAGCTGGGGCTTCTGCCCCAGGGAAGTATTGTCAGTACAAGAATATACACAGACACCTCATGCAGAGAGGGGAACATTGACCAGGATTATTACATCCTTAAATCAGTTTGGTGCCTTCCTGCCATGAAACTAGGGCTGGAAGAGCTTTCCAGTGCCCTAAGAAGCCTCCTCAGTTTAACCTCTTTCCTTAAGCAGCAATAGGTTTTTTTACCTGCAGGTAAGACTGTTCAGAGATTGCCATGAAGCCTCTGTGTTGTGCTTTCTTCCACCTATGCCACGATCAAGTAACAAGGAAGGGCTCTATCTCTGAGGATCATGGGCTGCCTGGAATGAATAAGTCTTTGCACCACCTACGCATGGGTCAGGTAATCATATGACACTTGATACTTTACCCTTGGAAGTTGTAACCCCCTAGCTAGGCTTCTGACTGCATTTCTCTTGCACGTCTGGACTGACTCAATGGAAGTGTTCTATATGGGATAGCAACGCAGCTTTCAGTTGAAGTATTGAGAAGCAGTTACGTTATATGCATCATTAGCAACTGTATTAATTGTGTTTTATAACAAATTACGCTGAGACGTTGACTGAATCCAAATTATGAGAAGCTGAGGCTTATCTCTAGCCTATGTTTCATTCCAAAGAAGCTGGCCTTCCCAGAAAGGCAGTCCTCCTGTAACTTGGCTATGGACTTGATATAAGGTGGAAGGAAGAGCTCCAGCCATGTAAGATGTAGTCTCATCAGTGTGTTACTAAGCTGGTGATCCCTGAGCTGTAGAGAGGTCAAATGAAGGTCATTAAGGTGGAGGAAAAGAGTCCCTAGATGTTAGAAACTTCATTGCAGCAAAGCAGTATGTGCCACAGGTATCTTGTGGTGATGTTCTGTCGTCTTTATTTGCCTTCTGAAACAAATCTGTGTTTAAGGCTATGTGGGCATATATATCTTCTAGTAAGTTTGGAACTGAGAACACTTACAATTGAAAAAAGGGTTCCCAACAAAAGATTGAGAAATGCTACTTTAGGTTAGAATTTGTGCTTGCGTTAATTGACTTGCCAGTTAACTTGCTGTAACTAGCACAAGTAGAAATGCTTATCTAGACAACCTGCAAATATTTATATCACAAATGTTTGTGACCTGGAAGAATTTTTCCAGGACAGAAACGTGTGTGTGACTAGGTGGCCACAATTAGAATTAACATCTAAGGAGGTAAAGAAGAATGACAAACTTGAACGTAGCTGTTGTTATGGGGCAAGTTCTTGTCTGGCCAAATGAACAATGTCAAGGGAGTCAAGAGGCACATGCCACTGAATCTATATCAATTTATGTCAGCTCTGCATCTGGTCTAGGACTGAACATTGTCTCTTTAGAACATGCAAATTTTCTGCATTGGTCCTGCCCATAATTTCTGATTTGTTTTTAATTATACCAAAGAAGGAAATAAACTCTGCGTCCTTGCAAAATTTTCATGGCTTTTCTGATTTGGGGTGTTGCAGGGTGTAGTTAATGCTCTGAAAAAGCTTCAGGATTCCTGGATGAAAGGTGTGATGAAAGAAGTGTATTGTTATTGTTTTAGGGGAGGAATCATGCTACTGGGTAAGCCTCTGTCACTGAGACTTGCTGGACTTGTTTGTTCTGACTTGCCTATGACTCCTTTCTTTCCTAATTTGGGAGATAAAGCCACAAGTCTATGCTGAGATGCTGCACACTGCATTGTGGCATTCGGGACAGTGCATCTCCCAGACAGAAGAGCTTCTTGCTGACCTCTCAGTGGTAGCCAGAGGTGAGTGCCACGGCTTTCTGACTTGCTCCTTGGTAGTTTGGGCAGCATGGCTATATCGTGCGTAGATTTATAGGGCAGAATAGCACTAGCTCTGAGCTTGCTTCTGATTTGAGCTGCCTTCCATGCATCAGTAATCCTTCTGATATTTCACCCTTTCTCCTCACCCGAAATGCATTTGTTTTCCGAGAATTCCCCGTTTCCTCTACAGTATGGTATGGTGACAAATCAAGGTGGCCTATGGCCACCAAAGGTTACAGTGGGGGAACAGGTGAGAGTCATCTCTCTGCGCCCCAACTCTGATCTGCTATTTGTGCTAGTGCGGTTAGAATGTGTTGCAGTCACAACTGCTGAGCTAATAGCGTGGTATAAAAGGGTGAGCAGAGTAAAGTAGGTAAAAGTAAATTCTTGTGCTCTTGTTTATTTTCATGGGCTTTGTATGCAACCAGTGAAGCGTTAATCTGTGCAGAATCAGCTTGGAAACGCACCAAATCTGGCACCAGACCATTTCACCCACCCTGCCTTGGAACGAAAATCAAACCGAAACCCCACAAAGATTATAACTGCTTGTTTAGTGTCTCGCTTCTGGAACAGATTTCAACCAAAGCAGGATGAAGGGAGGTGGGCAGAGCTATTTTCAAAGACTGAAAAGCAGACATCTACTGCTATGTTCTGGGAGTGCTAAACTAACAGGATAAGATACTTGTCTATGACCAATGCAGCTGGAAGTGGAAACCTGAGAGGTAAAGATGATGTGGAAGTTGCAGAACCTTATCCTGAACTGATTGCAATCAGTGGCCATGTACTTAATATTTCCTTTACACTGGGATGGCCTCTTGCACGTTCATGCAGATTGTAAAGTCCTTATGTAGTGAGTAGCCCTCCTAGTTCTACTGAAGCTTATTTCAGAACGTGGGAGTCTTTCTCAAAATGTTGGCTGTGGCAGTCAGCTGTAGAAAGATGCATTATTGATCAAGGATGTTTCAGTTGTCAGCATTACAGTTATGTCCCACAGACTGTTGTAGTAGTATAGGACGCTAGCTCTATCCCAATAATTAAAGAGCTCATAATCTCCAAAAAGCCGTATGCAAAATGGATGAGAGACTAAGGAACAACAAGCCTTTTGTGCTGATTGCAAAGGTGATCAGATAATCAGGGAAGCCTGTATGAGCAGCATTTTGGCATCACGGATATAGTTACTGGTAAGCTCTGTGTTAACACATCCCAAAGACTGAATGCTGCTCTTGAGTCTTGATGCAAACGACAAGAACAGTATTTGGAGCTGTTGTCTTTGCCCAGCAGAAGTGTGCTCCTTGGAAGCAGCAAAACCTTGGTAGAATTGGATGGTTATGGGGAGGAGCACAATTAGTAAGTGGCAAATACATTAGTGATGCTTTATCTGACTGCAGAGGGGTGGTATGCAGCACCTACTCTTTTTGTGGGATGTTCAAGGGTGTGGGGAGATCGAGCTGATTCAGCGTGACGCATAGAACACCACACACATTTTTTTCCCTCAGCAGATCCCTTCAATATTTGGAAGTCTTCCATTGTATCAGAATTGCTTTGGGAGATATTGAGTGATCGAGGCTGGTAGGTAACTGACCTCATCCAGACAAGGGTCTTGCAGTACTTAGGCAGGCAGTAGCTGCTTCTGTTTCAGTGCCCAATGTAACAGAGGTTGTTGTCCCATTTTCTTAGAAGTGTGTGTCCTGAGTATGCCACAACAGCGGAGAAGTGTTAGGTTGGTGTGATTGCTTGTGGCAAAGGTGGGAGTGGAATTAGCATGTCTTGCTATGTGGCCCTGTGCTTTTGCTACAGGACTCCTGGACTAAGCCAGACATATTTCAGTTGCTGCCATTCCCACCCCCCCTGCCAAGGCAGATAGCTTCAGGGACCTAGCCTGGATTTTCAAATTGCACTCACCAGGCCAGCAGATAAGTCTGTTCAGTTGTCTTGTGAAAGGTCCCATTTCTAGGAAGAGTGATTGTAGGGTTGTGCCCAAATCCATCTTTGAATGGAAAAACTTGTCATGGCTGTAAATGTAGAGAGACCCGCATCAGCAGATGTGCAACCCAAGCTCTGCCATTGGCTTTTCTGAGAGTATTGGAATATCAGTGAGCTAGGGTATAGTAATAAAAAAATATAATAATAAATTTATTATTGGAAGACAGCAGCAGATCAGATAGAAGAGGTTGCATGTTTTCTTCTATGCAGAGCATGGCAAAACACCTTCAGGAAACAGCTGGTGCCAGAAAACATGGTTTAGCTTCATCTAAAAGCAAATCTAGGTCGGGGTGCTGTGAGGGCTTAGCTTAAGAAATCAAAAAATGTCAAGGGTAGATCTGTAAAACAGAACAGGGTAGCTGTTCCCTGCTGTTCCTAGTGTCTAGGGCCTTTTCTTAGGACACTTGATAAAGTACAGTTGCTTTTCTTGTCTGAACAGACATTTTCTGATCAGTTTTCTGGTATTGTTCTGAGGCTTTTTATAATGCACAGTAGCTGAACTGGAAGAGATGGATTAGCTCAATACAGTGGATCAAATCCTGTCAGGCAGAGGTGGGAGCTGAACTTTCATCACTTGCATTGTGAGTGAACTTGGTAACCTTAGGGAATTTGGTACAGGATAAGAGAGGAAAAACCAGCTTGTCACCTGTGTATTGTGCTTGTCTTTTGCTTTGGGGTAAATTGTCCAAGTTGGAAGGTAAAGAATTCATTTGGGGTTGATCAGAAATCCAGCCCGAAATCCTATCTGTTTTCCCCTTGGTTTCGCAAGAAAGACCAGACAATTTTAGCTCCATAAAATTTCAGTACAACTCTTCTTCCTAACGTGCCAATAACTATTAACATAGCTTTATTTCTTGCTGTATTTCACTCGAGGCTTGATTTAATATCTCTGACACGCGACTTGACTATGTTTAAAATAACTTAATTCTATATAAACATAGCTATTTCCAAAATGGTTCATTTGGATGAATTTTTTTCCGTATGGAATAACTTAAGTGATCAAAACACATTTTTTGGCTCTGAGCCAAGGCGTCTAAACTAGGAGACTTAATAGTTTGCATTTCCAGACCCAAATGAACTGTGATATGAAATTGTCAGATGCTCCTGTGGATTGTCTTGGGCTCCTTGGGAATGAAGCGTGTTTTAAATGAGAACAGGGATTGCTGGAGGAGGTCTCGCGTTCATCTATAGTATTGCCAAGATAAGCAGTTTTGTACTGAACTAAAAGATCTTGGGTTTGAAACTTCTCACTAATTCACTGCAGACTGAAAGCTGCCACACACAGACTGTGAGGAGGTGGTTTTCAGAGCAGAGAGGACTTGGCCTTCGAGGTCTCCTGGTGGAGTCTGGCTTCTGATCTCTTGTTAAGGTTTGCTCTTGAGGAATGAAAGTTATCCTCATCCATGCTGGAGGATGAATGCATTGGTGTTACCTGAATTTCCCAGGCTGCTCCCCTGAGAGTTAATTCGCATCTTACTGGAGTTTGGGCAGTGAAAATATCAAAGCGTGTGGCATAAGGAAGCAAGAAATGTGAGGCTGTACAAAACACCTGACTGGAAGGCATCTACACAGACACCTGTGGTATTGGGGGGTCTTCTGAGGAGAACACCTATCTATTAAGCAGTGCCTCTTTGCCACAAGAAAGAAAGGGTGCATCTACGGTTGAAGGCAACAAGATTGTCTCTGCCTCTGCATTCATTAGCACTGCAGAGGATCAGTGTTTCTCTGGCCAGTGAGTGTTGCTGGGTGGAGCAGAGTTTTCTTCATTACTAGAGTGCAGAGAAGACCATGCAGAAGTGTGATTCCTAAACAGTGGGATCCACCTGCTGCTGAACTATTTTAACTACGGAGATGGATGTCCCAGGCTCAGGAATCCTTGTCAGGTGGTTATTCTGGTAGAGCATGACAATCCTGCCCTCCATGGCATAATAGCAAAAAGGCTAGGGGGGTGAAGGAGCTAGTTGGAGGTGTAATGTGTGTGATTAATGACTGAATGCATTGAGTGGACATAACCTGAACAAGAATGGCCTTTCACTAAACATCCTAGTAGGTCTCAGCAGAGGCAGGCTCAAAACCAGACCTAGTTGTGAGTGTGGGGCTTTTTGTGAATATAGACCCTAGCATGGCAGTATCGAACTCTAGAACTCCTGGGCACTACTGGAAATATATGCTGCTTTAATACAAGCGATACACATTTGGTGTTGCCTGCACTTGAGCTCTTCTTCAAGGAGTAAAGGATAGCTGATTTGGGGCCCAACAAGACCATCTGTTCCCTGCATTCACGCCGATTCCTGAAATGGGTGGCAAAAGATTAGGTATTTCCTAAAAAGCTAAAAACAGTAGAGTTTTTCTTTCCCAACCCTTTTGCACAACTGGTGACTACCATGTCTGCTGATAAAATAGACCCCCAAAAAGTGGGGGTGGGGGGCTGCTGAGCCAGGTCCCGCACTCAGGCATCGCAGTTGAAGGATATGTACTGGCAATTGTACACTGTGGGAGGTGATGAGACTTGGTGCTTCCATTGCACAAGAGATTTTTCCTGTTCTGGTACTTAGCAAGATGGAAATCGAAAGCATCGTGCTAAAGGGAGGAAACTGTTTTGGGTTTGAAAAAGTATTTCCACTTTAATTTGTATATCCTATATACAAATTAATTACCTATATGAATGTAAAAATGCATGGAAGTACTTCTTTTAAACTGCTTTCTTTAAAAGATTGAAAGTTAAATCAGTATCAGAAGTGAAGGAGGTTTTTATTCTTCATATCCCATGTTTCCATTTCCCCAAGCACTGCAGCAGTTCCTGAGGTATCTGTTTCCCCTTGCAAGTCTGTGTGACCTGTGGAGAGCAAGCAGTTCCAAAATGTTGGAAGAGAAGGGGGTTTGTGCTGGCAGTGTTTGTTGATGTAGCTGGTATTTGCATGAGAAGGAAATAAAGACAGATTGAAATGGAGGACAGCGCTGCCTGTCAGAGCATGAGTCCTACAGGCAGCGAGATGCTAATTTCTCAAGTGTGAGTCTTAAGCTTTTGTAGCTTAGGTGTAAGGCCTTATCTTGAGGAAATCTGACTGTATACAGTTCAAGAAAGCCGGCGGTTATGAAACAAGACTACTGTTGTCTCAGTATCTGCAGAGTCAGCCGTGTGTCGTCAGGGTTGTGCCACGCGTTCTCTGTGTCAAGAGCAATGGAGGGTTGTCACTCTGATTGCCGTTCAGGTAGAAGCCCGCTGGGGTGGGGACAGCTGAAGCACAAGGAACCAGTCAGATAGAGGCTGATGGCAGGGGCTCAGTCTGGAGAGCAAAAGCTCCCCAGTGAGGAGAATGAAGTCAGATGCTAGAGCAGAATCTTTAAAACATGAGAGGTCGCTAGCTAAGAAGGGGCAGAGGCATATTGCCGTTGTGGGCTTTTCTGCTTAGCCAAGGGGCTTGCCCTCAAGGGCAGTAATTGGCTGCCCATGAGGTATGCTGCAGTTGCATGAGCTAGGACTGTGAAAGATCGTGAGCTGTGAGATGAGGATGGGAACGATCCATGGGAGGCTGCGGCATGTTAAAGAAACTGAGGCAGGACAGTCCCACTGGTCTTAGGTTTTTATCTGAATCTCTGCATCTGTTAAAACCTCAGGTGTAACAGATGGTGTATTCAGTGAAGGTCTAGATGGCGAGAAATCCAGGCCCCTGTGGAACCAGTTGAGCTCTAGTGTGTATTATGTGCTTACTGCAACTTGCAGTTTCCAAAGAAAGTAATCTTGGCCAGCCTCGGCTTTCAGACTCCTGTCAACTGCCCGACAGTCTGTTTTGCAGAGCCTTGCCATTGGGAACTGAGCCAGTCTAGTGGGGAGACAGCTAGATTTGGAGAAAACTTGGACTGTGCATTGCCAGAACATAACTTGGCCGCAATAAAGCAGTCACAACAGAATGAGAGGTACTAGGCTTCTCCATAGCATGTGACTCTGAAGCAGAAGGCTTGATCCTGGTCACCTGTCCGTGTACTTTGATAATGCTGAGCTGCTGCTTGTGACCACCTGCAGTTGTGGTGCTGGCTGAAGCTACCCTGTTCAACTTTTTCTTTCCAGTATGCCACCTGTTTGAGTGGGTAAAAACTTGCCTGCTTCCCTGCTTAAGCAATGGACTGGGATACCTGCCAGCACTCTCACTAGCCAAAACCAAGCTTTTATGTGAGGAGATTAAACTCTGGGTTGCTTCCAACTTCCCTGTTACTTGCTGAGCACACCCTCACTCTGTGCAGACCTCTCAGCTGCTTCCTCTGTGGCTTTTTTTTTTTTTTTCCCTGGTTTGCCATGCTTGCCATCTCTGTCTTGTAGCTTTGCTCAGCTTTCTTGCCCTCAGGGCAGAGCGTATAACCCCATTCTGCTCTCCCACCACTTCACTGTCTTTTGCTTTCTTGGATTGGTGCATCATACCCTTGCCTTCACTGTTCTTCTGCTCCCTCAGCTCATTTCCTAAGATGGAGCTTCTGCTGGTATCCTGTTCTGCTTTCACTGTGACTTCTTCTTTGCCACCTTGTAGTCAGAAAACCTGGAAAGACTTACTCTCTCCACCTGCCCTTCTGCCCCTGTTTTCTCAGATGTTGCTCAGAAATGGCTGTGCCATAGGCCTGAAAGGGGGAAAATAGCATTTACTGTGTCTGGTCCACAGCAATACAAACATGGATCAGTGGGTGTAAAACAGTGTGGTGACTAGCCAGCTGAGTCCCTCCTCCCCAGAGCTGGCTGCTGCCATTTGTCACTTGAGGCACCTTTGAGAGATTATCCCATGTGTTTTTCTGATACCCTCTACTAGTGCCAACCATGATATAGAGACTCGGTGCGTGGCATGCCAACAATTACTACATAGTGTGCTGTGGAATTACTGGGGATCTGAAATAAATGTGCTTAAGGCTTTGCATCATCCTGCAACAAAGCTACTGAGGACATGCACAAAAATGCAGTTTTCCTAATATTCTCTTGCTTAATGCTGAACAGGAGGACATAAATGGAGGAGAAAGGCTTATGCGCCTTTGTCCATGTGCGAGTCAAGTTCCCAACCCTTTTACGGGTCTGCTGTTGACTTTCAGTGAGCACCAAGTCTGGGTCTTGTTGCCATATCCCATTTACACATAGGCAGCTGTTTACTTCCCCTCTGACAGACTGTCTGGCAGGAGACAGGATGTAGTTTCTTACAATGTATGTGTAGTTTTGGTGCGATAAAACCCAAACCCTGTAAGGGATCAATAAATGTTACTATTCATACAGCTTTGAGTTATTTTTAGTTGGTATGTTATATGGCATCTCTGGTAGCCTAGAGTATCCTTGCTGCAGAAGTTATTTCATCAGTCATGAATTATTACATTTATATTCAGTTTAAGCACCTGTGTGGGCAGTCAGCTGCACTTGAAATCTGTGGGAAATTGTCTCTACTAGCAATACCTACACAACTCTAGGCTTTTCTCAGGGGTGCATGTGAGGCAACAGAGGCAAGTCAGAACACAGGAAATTCTGACTAAATATGAAGAAAAAGCTTTTGCCATGAGAGTGGTCAGAGACTGGACCAGGACTCCTGAGAGACTGGGGGGTCTCTGTCCTTGGAGATACTAAAAACTTGACTGGACAAAGCATGGAGCAAGCTGCTGTAGTGGGATCTGGTTTGAGCAGGTCAGACCCACAGGGTCCAGAGTTCCTCCCCAACCTACCTCATTCTGTGAGGTTTGTCAGCTGAGCTAAACTGTGCCAGGTATGATTTGGTGCAGGATGTGCTATTGTCTTTGTAATAGTTGAATTTCTCCATGTTGTTTTCTTCAATGCAGATAGTGATCCAGATGGAGAGACCAATGAACCGTATAGAACCATGGAAGATAGCAGTCATCGTTGTGTCGGTGATAGCAGGCTTAGCCTTCGTCATTGGCTTGATTACATTTTTTTTGTGCCATGGTAAGTGCACCACTCAGACTTGTTGTCACAAGTCTTCAGGAATCTGTTGTGTTTCACTTGCTACTGTGGTCTTGCCTGATGATTTAGGTATACAATTCACCCCTGGTATAGAATCCACATGAGAACTTACTAGACCCTATTCAAGATCTGAATTGATTCGAAAACCTGCAAGAATACTTAAAATATCATTCACTTGAAGCAGGGATTTAAGTGTTGTCCCTCTCTTTGGTTCTTGTCTTGCCCTGGTGCCTCCACTGGTATCCATGGTTAATCAAAGGCTAGCAGTCTTCTGTGTAAGCCAGGGGTGTGGCTAGTATTCAGGCTATGCATAGTAAGCTTGGTCTCAAACAGGGTTTTTTCCGAAATTGAACCTGGCACCTCTAGCTGAGGTTATTCCAGAGAGAGAGAGGGCAGAGGTTTAGGCATTTTGGAGCCCAGGAGTCGGTCCTGGTTGCCAAGGGCCCAGTTTTGGTAGTGGATGAATGAAGCCAAGCCGTTCTGTTCCCAGTCTCTGAGACGCCAGTGTGAGGGGTTTTGAAATGCCTTCCTCCTGGGATGAAGCTAATTGCATTGCTGTCTCAGCTCACGGAGAGTCGACGAGGCCGTGGCTTGCATTAGGACACTAGACAGAGCAGTGGCAGAGCTACAGCTTAGCTTTGCTTTTTGCTAACTCTGCATAATGGGGCCCCTCTCTGCCATTCACGGAAGAGCCAGATTTTAAACTTAATCTGACGGCTGAATGGATGCAAACAGCACTGGGCCACCTGCCTCTCAGAGGGGCAGGGACATGCCAGAGTGCAGCTAGGGAGGAGTGAGTGTGTCTACTGAGTCAGAAGGGACGTATGTGGGCTGGTGTGTCTTGTGCTGTGCTCGCCTCGGGCTGATGGGAAGATGGTCCCCAGAGAAATGTTGTAGTGTAGTTTAGAGCTGCTTGGGATGGTCTTCAAAGTAGAAATGAGCCCCTAGCTGGTCCATGGAGCAACAAGATGGTCCAGAGCCCCCTTTTCCTAAAGTGCTGCTAAAGCTGTGATTCCACAGCTGACAGGTTCGCAGCCAGAGCCTGGGAGCCTTACTTGTGCCATGCCCTGCGAGGTGCTGTGCATGTCTGAATTGTACTGAAGGAGATCAGCCACCTTTCCTTTTCTTCTCCTCTGTAGATCAGGATCGATATTACAATGCATCTTTCCTAATCACCAATGTCAAGTACGACCCTCAATACAAAAGGCAAACCACAGAAGAGTTCAGGCGCCTGAGCCAAGAGATTGAAACCATGGTAAGCTAAGCTGTTTCTCTGTTTCTGCCTGACCTATGGTGAAGAGTCCTGCGGTTGTGTGATTGGAAGTAAAGAGTCAGATGTGATTGTGCCTCATCCTTATGTGTCTGGCCTTACCTTTCAAAACTTGCTGTAGTGAGTTAAAGATGCATTGCTGACTGCACAAGCAGATGGTAAGCACAGGTGCTGTTTGTTCCAGCAGCCCTGGGGTGGAACAGGCACCCACAGAGCAGAAGGGACAGCAAAATCAGCCAAGCTGTTTATTTTGGTTCTGCATCCTCTGATGGAAATTTAGTGGTAGCTTTGGTGTAGACCTGGAGATCTGAATGCATTTTCTAGTGTTTCAGAGGCTCACAAGACTGTTATATCTTGAGAACATGTGCATATTACAGGTGTATTTTAACACGCTCTTTTCCTTCAACAGATATCTGCAGTGTTCAAGGGGTCCTTTCTAAGAAAAAGGTACATCAGGTCCCATGTTGTCAGTCTAAGGTAAGTATTGTGAAGGTCAGGAAGAAGTAGGGATGTGATAAATATCCTTTCTTCCTACCTCTTGACCATATGGAGCGTGCCTGGTTGTTTATGCTTGGATTACACCAGCAGGATGACTAAGTCTTGGCTGGTTGTCGCTCTCCTTCGGTGCTTACAACACTGAGGGCTCGGTTACCTTCAGAGGTCAGCAAGGAAGAGAAATTTGGCCTTACACTTCTGCAGATTGATTACCTGAACACCAGTTGGTTGTGGCTGTGATGCAGTAACTGAATTACTAGGTGATCCCAGCCTTCACTACTAGTTCAAGGCTTGAGAGATGCAGAGTCAGCTCTTTATTCCACTTTATGCTTCCTGTGGAAGCTCAGGCTGGTGTTTACCCCTCTGCATGCTGTACAGCAGGAGGTGTCTATTCTCTTCCCTCAATGAAAAGGTCTGAAGGAATACACGTTTCCACTGTGAGATACCTGGATACAGAGTTGAGGGAAAGAGGCAAGTGGGACATATAAAGGTCCTGTGTGAGAGCTTTTAAGTCTTTCCTCTCTACAGTAATTATGTATCACTCTCAGTGATAAGAGCCATCTTCCCTCTTCTTCACATTACTTTGGTTTGGAGTTGTATTTCTATAAGGCTCAATTCTGCTGTGGAATATTTTTCCCTAGACAGCAAAGAATGCCAGACTTCCTACAAATGTCCTTCTTCACAGCACTTCTGGGCTTTTTTGCCTTTACCTGGCTCTAGATGGAATGAGTCGTTGCCTTAAACTGTTCTATGTTGTTTTCTGCTGCTGGTTTCTTCCACAAGCCTTCCATACTGTATATCAACTGAAATTACAGAACTTGGGAGCTAAAATTCAAGCAACTCCTTTACACCTTTTAGGTTGAGCAAACAGTGTATCTCTTCCAAGCTTGTTTTTACTACAGATACCTTGTGTAACTAGGCACTGGACCAGCCTAGCTGCATCTCTGATGTCTTTCCCTCTAGGCTTCAGTTGGTTTTCCTTTAGACCATTAGTCTAAAGTGTTGGGCCCGATATTTAATACTGACGGTAAGTGATCATCCCTTGCTCTGATAATGCAAATTATTGAGATTTTTGTCTCTAGATACAATGAAGCTAACTGGCAAATAAATGGTCAAGTGTCTTAAATGGAAAGAATTACCGAGAGACCTTTCTAACTTCTGTGGCGCTAAAATGGGTCTTTTGAATGGCTGTTAGGAGTGGCCTGTTGGGTACCTGTTGAAGGGTTTTGACTTGCTGTATTGTTCCTACTGACTATGAGCTGCCGTGGAGGCCAAAGGGAGTGATCCCTCCTGTCCTTCTCAGCTGCTTATAACAGTTCCCAGAAAATTCCCTCTTATTGTTATAGTGAGAACCAAGTCTTTTGTTGCCTGCTGACATGTCATCATCTTCCTTTACTTGTGCACAGCTATGCTATTTGTCCTATACATCTGTGCAGACCAGACCTGTTCTCACATAAAGGAGGTAGACGTTGCAAAGCAGAACAAAGAGGATAATTGGGCAGAGAGAGAATGACGTGACTTTGGTTTTTTTTGGTTTGCAGCCCAGATCCTGGTGGAGTGCTTGCATCTGTTGTTCTGGTATTTAAATTTGCCTCAGCTGACAGTAAGGCAATGAGCTGGGGTCACGTCAACAATGTGTTACGCAGAAGGCTGAAAACAAGCTCCACATTCTTGAATGTTGACCAGTCTACCCTTAGACTCACAGGCAAGTGCCTTAGGTTTGTGTTTTTAGCTTGGAATTTGTTCCTCATACTTTGCTGTTCTTAGTGTAATGAGTTTCACTTTGGTATGCAAATATGGGCTATTCTTGTTTTCTTCTTTTGCCTTCTCAAAATTGTGTGTTACGGCTGACAGCCCAGGGACTTGGAAGAAGTAGCATGGAAAGAACTAAAGCATACTAGCACTGATTTATGCTGTGAGCTCTCCTCTATGCATCAGAGGGTCTCTCTGTGTACCTAGCTCTGTTGAATGAGATTGTCCCCCCTGCCCAATTCATCAAAAAAGGCCCAACTTTGTGACCATGGGTTCACAGATTACTTTAAGGCACACAGTGAACTGGACAAGAACTTGTATCACCAGGTACTGAAATGCAGAGTCCTCAAGCTATTAAAAAAATGCAAGGCTGAGATGGTTCCCTTTTCTACCCTCTGCCATTTCCTTTGCTTATTTGACAGATTGCTATAGCAAGTGTTCACAACAAAACCCTGAGGTTCCCTGGGCAGTAATCCACTCCTATGAATCTGTTGCTGGGTACTATCAGAATCTGGCAGAGGGTTTTTTGTAGGAAAGAAATTGGTAACGTTACAGTTTACCTCCAGTCAATCTCAGCACTGATGATTTTTGAAGACTGTTTTGACCACCTTGCCGTAATATTGAACCTGAAAAAATGCATGTAGGTGTTTGTATTGTGCACAGCTGCCAGCACATGTAGATTTTACCTGGACCTATGTGCAGTCATCTGCTGCTTTTGTTAGCTCTAAGCTAAGGCAAGAAAGATGTATCCTTTGGCCTTGCACTTTCAGTGGGGAACACAGGCTTAATTGAACTTCTTCAACAGAGCAAATTACTCCTTTTACCATATTGTCACTCCATGCAGCAATGGAACCTGTTTAATTTGTGTTCGCTGGCTACGGGGAGGGAATCTGCTAATTCACATAGCAGTATGAGATATATTTACTGTGGTGTTTGGTTTTCATTTCAGAGTTGAATAAGGAAAAAGGAGAAAACCTTTTAAACAACTGTAAGTACAAATGCTTTGTAGAAAAGGTCCAAGGACATAGTGGTCTAGGTTTTGTGTTTACAAGATTCTTATGCTTTTGAGATGCAAGTTGAAAAAATAACTTATTAAAGATACTAGAGCGGTAGACAGTGCATGAGCCAGGGAAGATGTCAGCTCATTTTCTTGCAGTCAGGCTGGCTCTGTAGTGTTTGCAAAATCAGGCATCCTGATCTGGTGGTGGGAAGCACTTGCTTTAATTTTGGTTATGGGAAGTAGTGGCATGTAGGTGAGCTGCTGTTAGTGAGCTTTGTACAAGGACTGCGGTTGCTGTGGGCCAAGGTTCTTGCTGGAATCCTTCCAAAAACATTTTCCCTTCTTCCCCCTCCTCCCTGCAGAAGGGTTTGGCAATAGATGTCTGTCAGATTTGAACTAAATGTTGCGATATACTGGGAAAGTGGGAAAGGCCAGAGGGTGGGAGAGGGAGAAGAGCTGTCCACAGTGAGAGCAAGGCAGTGGCACAGCCCTGGAGAGGGGCAGGTTCTCGGTTCCTCTCCTGTTCTGTGCTCCCTCCTGAGGTCTTAAAGCTCCTCTGGAAACAGGGGGACAGTGTAAGTCCCCTTCCAGGGGACTATATCAGTCCCCTGCATGGTCTAGGAGCCTTTCAATGTTAGCTTTCCGTCTTTAAATGGACTCTGAGAATTAACCGGTTTGGATCTAACTTTTTTCATCTGAGTAATACATGACCGCTGTTGGCACAGTGGCTGTAAGTAAACTGTTGGAGGAAGAGGACACTATTTTTTTGTTGTTGTGGTCAAGGCTGACCTGGAGGTGACCTGACAAAATCCTTTCTTTGTTTGCTTAGTTTGTGGGTGGGGTTTTTTGTTTGGTTTTGTGTTTTTTTTACAAACTAGTCTTCAGCAATTCTGTGACACTTAAAGCTATACTATGTCGGTCTTGCCTTTGCTATACAGGTGGGATGTTACAAATAATGGGAAGATTGCCTCCACTGAGTTCACAAGTGCTGTGCAGTGTCTGTCTTGCGCATATTTTGGTGGTGATGTGTGTATTAAACCTTAGAGCTGCCCTGGTGTGGTTGTTGTTTATGTGGGGGTTCCTCAGTATTTTCATACTCAATTTTTAAGAAGTCTTTTTAAAAAACCCAAAAACTATAGATGTTCTTTTTTTTCATACAGTACCAAGAGAGGTTTAGTCTTTAGATGAAACTTACATGCTGTTACTATGAAAGCTATATGAATGTAAATGCTTAGGTCAATTCAGTGCATGTCTTTGTGCCTAATAATCTGTGTGTGTACCTATATGCACAGACACACTAATGGCTATGTATGTTACCTTTCCCTCTTGTCGTGGTTTAACCCCAGCCAGCAACTAAGCACCACGCAGCTGCTTGCTCTCTCCTCCCTGCTCCCAGTGGAATGGGCAGGAGAACTGGAAAAAAAAGTAAAACTCCTGGGTTGAGATAAGAACAGTTTAATAAATAAAATAAAAATAAAAATAATAATAATGAATATAACAAAGAGAGAGAAATAAAACCCAAGAAAAAAAACAAGTGATGCACAATGTAATTGCTTATCACCCGCTGACTGATGCCTGAGCAGCGATCTGCCCCTCCTGGCCAACTCTCCCCCAGTTTATATATACTGAGCATGACGTCATATGGTATGGAATATCCTTTGGCTAGTTTGAGTCAGCTGTCCTGGCTGTGCTTCATCCCAGCTTCTTGTATACCTGCTTGCTGGCAAAGCATGGGAAACTGAAAAATCCTTAACTTAGGACAAGTGCTACTTAGCAACAACTAAAACATCGGTGTGGTATCAACATTATTCACACAGTAAATCCAAAACACAGCACTGTACCAGCTACTAGGAAGAAAATTAACTCTATCCCAGCTGAAACCACGACACCTCTGTACAGCTCTGGTCAAATATCAAACAAAGCAAGGTTTGTAGAGGCAATTTTTTTTTTTTATCTAGGTAAACGGTTACAACTGGGGAAAATAAACAGGGTCTCAGATATACAGCCTTCTGTTCCCATGGGAGCAAAAACAGGCTTGTGTGTTTGAAAACTGGCTTAATGGAAAAAGTAGTGACTCTTCTACCAAACTTGTTTGCCCCACATCTATCTTGAGATGTTTGTGACCATGACACTTGGTTTCCCTGCTATTGGAGGCACTGCTTTAGATGAAGGCTGTCTCTTGACACCCCTGCCCTGTTACACCTGTGCCTGCAGCCATGAGGGCCTTTCCGAAAGCAGCAGCCTGATTTCTCTCAATCAGCTAAAGCAGAGCTGCCTTTGCTTTGACAGGCTGTGGAATACGAAGACAGACATTCTCCTTCACAGGAGTGGAGAGAATAATTGGCGGGCAGCGTGCACAGGAGGGGGAATGGCCATGGCAGGCTAGTATTCAGCTTGATGGGACCCATCGCTGTGGTGCATCGGTGATCAGTAATACGTGGCTAGTGACTGCAGCCCACTGCTTTAGAGGGTAAGGCATCAGCACCTTTCTGATCCTACAGGCTTTAGGACTCTTGGGTGCTCTGACCTTTCACGGCCCACTAACATCTGTATCTGCTGAATGATAATGAAGTTTGGCTCTTCTCTGTCCCTTAGGCAAATGTGGCCACATTGCATTTTGATGCTTAAATGGAGAGCTAAGCTCCTTTGTGGATCTTGTTTTGTGTGGCTGTGACATAACCTCAAATATCTTACAGAGGAAGAGATCCTGGGAGGTGGACTGCCAGCTTTGGAATTTGGCTAAGACCTCCAAAACAGAAAAAATTCGTCCGAAGAATTATCATTCATGAAAAATACGATGACTTTTTCCTTAATCATAAATATGATGTGGCTGTTGTGGAACTTACCTCTGCTATTGAGTTCACAAGTGATGTGCACAGTGTCTGTCTTCCTGAAGCATCTCATATTTTCCCAGACAACACTTCCTGTTTTGTCACAGGTTGGGGAGCTTTGGAGAATGATGGTGAGTGTCTCTTGCCTTCCCGTGCCTTGTCACACATGTATCTGAGAAGACTGCTGTTAGTTTTATGGGGTTTTGTGTTTGTTTTGGGCTCCTTAGACTTGGTGATTGATAGGTACCTGTGCTAATGATACACTTATGGACTTTGTTTGCTGCTTTTTTTCTGGCTTGGTCAATGGATTGGAATATGGGGGAAAGACCCTACAGGTTAGCTGTACAGGAATAAGAGCAGCTTTTTTTTTTGTTGCTGCATGCATTGTGCTGGTTGAATATATAGTGTTCTCTGTTCCCACTGGCCCAGTCCCTCTGGGTTTAGCTCTGACTTGAGTTCTTTTTCCATTCAGCTTTGTCATAGATGTATCATGACAGTTTTCATCAGTTATTCTCTCTTTGGTCATAAATCAGGCTTCATTCTAAGACTTGAGTGAACTTCATTCAAATTAGTCCATGCCAGTGAGGTCAGAGTTGATGGGACTATAGATCTGCTTATGAGAACCATTGAACTATATAGGTTGTGTTTCATGGTAGACTCTTGAGGGGTGTAGTGATTGTACAAAGCTGCATTGCAGTTAACTAAATGGGTCTTTACAATGATATCAAGGACATATCTTGTAGCCTATAGTTGAATTCAACACTGCAACATGTACAAAAATCCCTTTGTCCATTATGTTAAAGAACATCTGGTGAGGATGAAAGATGGAGAACAAGTGAACAACTTCAGGGGGGGAAAAAATTGTCTTCTTCCTGAGACATTGTCTAGGTAGCTCCCTTCATTGCCTGGAATGGCAGAAAAGCTGTAGGAAAATCTGGCTACTCCTAATCCTTGAGTGTTCTAGGTTGCATACCCTGTCTGCAAATTCTAATGCCACTTCTTTTAGGCTACAGTGTTAATCAGCTTCGACAAGCAGAAGTGAAAATTATAAGTACTGCGACTTGTAATAGAAGACAAGTGTACGGTGGAGCAATAACACCTGGAATGTTGTGTGCTGGATACTTGGAGGGGCAGGTGGATGCCTGCCAGGTAAGTCTCTTCATAGGTAATAGTAAAAAGGAAATAGGTGGGGTGGGAGGTGATGTTTCCTAGAAATAAAATATACTTTGAGGAATCTTGATTAAGTTTATGGGGTACAGTATCTTGACAGATGTAAATAGCAAGCTTCATGGCTCATGGGCTCAAGTCTGCACTTAAGTGCTTGGGGTTTATAACTAATGCCATGTGAGAGAATACAGATGTGAGGGTGTGGAGTGAGAGACACTGAATTAGACACAGGCTGTCAGCCTCTGTCTTGTCAGTAAACTGTGTGGAGGTTGAATTATAGCTGTGGTCTAGAGACAAACATCTGTCAGTTCTAACAGAACAATTTGAGGCTTGCTGCATTAGTGAGGTGAACACTGTTTATTTTGTTCCTGCCTGTTGACATTTTTCTCCTTAGGGTGACTCTGGTGGGCCACTGGTGCATGCAGACTCCAGAGGAATCTGGTATCTTGTGGGAATAGTGAGCTGGGGAGATGAATGTGGCAAGCCAAATAAACCAGGAGTGTACACGCGAGTGACTTACTATCGAAACTGGATCAACGCCAAAACAGGCATCTGACACCTGCAGTGGGTTAAGTTTTGTGGGCTGTATGCAGCTATTCCTCTGACACATTCTGCTCTGTGGTTACCCTCTAA
This sequence comes from Haliaeetus leucocephalus, assembly GCF_000737465.1. Lineage (NCBI taxonomy): Eukaryota > Metazoa > Chordata > Aves > Accipitriformes > Accipitridae > Haliaeetus > Haliaeetus leucocephalus. The sequence goes on from NW_010972576.1 coordinate 16,983,353, forward strand.
ACAGCTGCTGGCTTAGCTTGTGGTCATGTATCAACTGCTAGCAAGCTTGGAGTGGTCTAGGACTTGAAATTGGTTTAGCCTACAGCCAGACAGGAATAGACTTGATCCACGTGACAGCTGTTTGCTCAGGAAGTACTCTGTCAAAGGGACAACTGCCTTTGTCTGTATGCAATCTACTGACCCTTTTTTCTCCGTGGCCAAATGTCTTGGCCCCTACTTTTATACCCAGGCAAAGTGTTTGAGCCCAAACAATCATATTTACCAGCATCTAAGACAAGTTACAACTAAAAAGTGGCCCGCCCCTTTGCTGTGTGCTCCCGAGGCCCCATCCATCTGTAGACCAGCTACAATCCAGCCCCTCACTCCAACACTGCTGCGCTTCTGAATTCTTCTTGAGCTTTTTCCCACTTCGTTCCAGGGAGCGTACTCTAATGAAGAAAGGAAGATGGCTTAGAGAAGTCCTGGTTCCTAATATCATGTTGGGCTGTTACTTAGGCAAATAGAGAATTTTTCCTTGCTGCATTGTCCTGAAAAAGGAATCAGTGGAAAACACCAGCTTCTGTCCACCTTTGAACAAGTGTATGTATGCCCACTCATCGCTTCATATGAACAGACCCTGCCACAGCGTTTGCTGTGAGAGTGATTGCTGGACTTAAGACTAAAAACGACTTTATGTTCATACCAGTCTGTTGTCATATCAGAGTATTTGGCTGAATTAATTTCCATTTTTAACTTTCCAGATCTTATTGTTCTGAATAAAAGTCCTTGGCTTTTTGAGCAGGATGGAGGATTGTAACAATCTCAGTATGACCATTGCAAAAAAACCCCCAAACCCTCTAAAACTGCTTATTCTTGCGAATGCTGTTCTCAAATCTTTATAATTTAATATGTGCATCTTCTGCAAGCTTTTGTGTTATGGTGGAAATACCTGTCTCCTTCAGATCAGGGCAGAACTTCTGACTGACCCAGTAATGTTATGGTAAAGATCTCTCTCTCTTCTGTCAGCAAGTAAGAAATGCCTCTGCCTCATTGCCAGACCATAGCTAACTCATTTGATCTTGACCACACAAACTTCATATTCTCTTTGACTTCATGTGTTCAGGAGCCTATGTTTCCATCTGCCAGGTAGATCTCAAATATTTTCTAAACCCCAGCAGCAGAACACACCTATTCCGGGTGAGGATGCTTTTCTTGGTGTGTCTGCAGACTCGTTCCAACACTGTGTGTGGATGCTGGTCCTGACAACAGCAAGTGCTGTGGTCTTAGTTGCTAGATAATGAGCCATTCAATTGCTCTCTTTTCCCTCTATGGTCAGAAGAGAAAGAACTCAGCAAAGGAGATACCAGCCACACTGCCAAGACTCAGAGCTGGTCCAGCATAGCAAGCAAGCAAGCAAGAATCTTAATGCCAGGCTAGAAAAGGCAAACAGCAGGCTTTTGGCGTGCTCATAGTTAGAAGATTTTGGGGAAATGGGCCCTCAGTGATCACAGTCTTAGGATCAAAGTATTGTCCAAATTGAGTACAAGTCAGTTGACTTAGTCAATGGCGGTTCAGGGGATCCCCTCTGGACTATGCAGTTTACTGCAAATGCTGCTGAACAGAGCAGCAATCCATCGAATTAACAGAAGTATTTTGATTACGCATCCTGTGATCTGGCTGCTTGCCAGTATAGAGGACCATGCTTTTCTAGAGCCTCACTGGAGGTAATAGAATATTTCGATGCCCAGAGAAGGTCTGTGTGAAAGACAAAGGGTCTGCAGCTGTTGTGTGTTCTATACTTGTGTATATCAGGAAACCTAGCACTTAAAAATTTTTTTTCTCAGGGAACTTTTCCTGTGGAATGTTGTAAGTTTCAGAAACAAAGCTTGGTGGCTTAATTTCTACAGAAGGAGGGAGGCCTGAGCCCAACAAGTCTCATGTTAGTCCCTTAAGAACATGGCTTTGAAGTATATTGCTTGTAGAGGAAGCTTAGTGTGATGTATGACAAGTATATACAATTTTTTTTTTCTTGCTGGTAGCAATTGTCTTACCAGGACAGTGAATAAAATTTGATCTTCATGAAGAAAAGCATCATTACAAGATGCCATGGATTTCCAGTTCCCAAAGCACTTTATTCCTGGGTTTTCAAAGGGCATAATGGTTTCCCTATCCTGCTGGACTTCATTGTAACTTGGAAACTTAATATTTTTAGGCTTGCAAATCCCAGCTATCTCACTGTTTCCCCAAAACAGTTAAGTAGATGTCAAAAAAATTTATTACGCATCTGTGAACTTTCCAGTTGTTCTTATTTGGGGTACAAAATCAGAAAGCCTTAAGCATTTTGCTCTGTATCAAGGGCTGCAGTAAATATTATTTTCCAAAGTGGTGCACACAACCCTGAAAAAGTGAACTCGTCTTTTGCTTAAGGAGCTACCAGTTCTGAGCATCTACTTGGAGAGATACAGTACCTGATCCACCTTAATGCTGAGTGCCAGCACAGTGCAGCCAGGAGGAGTGGGGCTGAAAAGGACCTGACATCTACATGGTGTATGTTTTGGGAGCCTTTATTTTGGACTGCCTTGTGGAGTTTTCCTGACAGCTGCTGGAACAAGTCTTCTCATCCAGTTTCTTCTGGAAGCAATGTAGTTTACATGCTCTGAGGCCTCTTGGTGATGCAAAGCAGTATAAATGGGGACTGTCAAGAAGAGCGCTTGAAAGAACACCCCTCATCCACTGGGAACATTGGTGCGGATGGATGTAATAGGTCTGAATCCCTTGTGGCAAAACTACACTGATGTCAGCATTGTCTGGCTTTTCCTGAGGGAAATTATGGAAACCTGAAGCAATGTAGGCAGCCAAAATGTTTTATTTGGTTTAGGTGGCATCACAGATTTGTATTTTTTTTTTAAGCTGCAGACTCACCTATTTATGAAGCCACAAGCTTAATCTTCTCAGCCATGTTTTCATAGGAATTAACATCTTCACTCAAGGCAGAATGGGATGTATGTAACTATACAATCATGGATGACACACAGGAATATAATTTCTATGTAAATTTAATAAAACCTGTTAAAAATTTCCCTTCTGTTTCATGTACTTGTTGATTTCTTGTGTTATGGTAAGCAGCTGTAAGATGGGGACTCCTCTGTTTTAGAACATGTGACACTGATTCTATGCCATGTATTTATGTACTGGCTTTTATGTAGCCTTAACCATCTGGTTTTACTGACTTGTTAGAGGAGCATAACTGGAAGAAGAGCATAACTGTTAGAAGAGCAGAAGGCCATCCAGGCTTGGACAGAATTTACCCACCTGTGATACCGAAAAGCTGGTTGAAGAAACTCTCGAAGACTTGTTTTGGAGTTTTAGAAAGCAGGCATTCTTTATTGCAGTGCTGGATGCACGGGGGATAATTCCACCTAGTGTGCATGCCATAACTTCAACACAAACAGGTTATATGGAGTAACAATTACATATTAGTCAGATTAGCATACATATACATAAAAATTATTGTAACTGATTATCATAGTACTGCCTCCATCTGATCATGCGCAGAAGAATTCATTTGAGTCGAAGGGCTGCTTTTACAACCACTGACCCATTTGAGATTCTGTTGGCTGTCA
>NW_010972576.1:16986964-17105259 GCF_000737465.1 Haliaeetus leucocephalus
GTTTCCACGGCTGGTACAAAATACTAAAACCATCAAAATTTTTATACATACCATACAGAATGTATAGAAATATGCTATCACCTGGCCAGAGGTTGCCCAAATTTGTGTGCAGGCAAACAGGTCTCCTGTCAGCCACTAGAGGGTGAATCGTGTTGTCCAAGAGCCTCCATCCCTTGGCTGCTGCTGCTGCTGTTGCAGCTCAGTAGAGAGGATCTGGAGGACAAGGCACCGTGTCCCTGTTGCCTTGAAGATGCAGGGATGCTGCACGATTGTCTTGCAAAGTTTGAGGAGACTAGAGCAGTTCAGCTTTTAGCGTAGGCCTCTGCAGCACTGGGTGAGTTTCAGTCTTTTCCCCCATCAGAAAGTTGGCATCAAGTGCTCCCCTTTAAGTATGTTAAGTACAGCGTGCTATGGCTGTGAGCAAGGGGATGAGCAGGTTTTGCCTGCTTCTCTGCCACACCATAGCCAGACCTTTGTCCTGTGGAAAAGTAGACTGGAAAGGCACATTGTCAGGTATTGTTGGCATCATGGGTCTCTTTTCTGAGCTCATCAGCCTTGCTGCAGACAAGATAGCAAAGAGCAACGGTAATTTTGAGAATCTGATAGGATGGGAGGTTTGCAGGGGCATATAGCTGCTATTTGCTTTGACGTCCCATTTCAATAACTCCTAATGATTCTTGTAGATCGAAGACACCAGATTTCTTCTTGTCCCTTTCCCATCAGGATGGGAAACTTGGTATAAATTGCACCATAATCTGAGCTAGAACAGCAAGCTTTTGATGAATGAAACATGCTGGAGTTCAGAGATCCTGGTCTATAATACCTAACAGCTGAAGGGATGGTCTTGGAATTTGAGATTATCTAAGAGGGTAAAAAGGAGTGCAACAGCTTTATTGCAGTATTACAGGACGTGCCAGGTTGGCTATGGATGAGAAGGTGGCTCTTTGTTTGGAAGAACTGTAGCCCTTTTGTCACATTTCACTGGGTCAAAGTGCAATAAAGGGAGTCTTAGAGACAGACTTCTTAAAGGACATCATTTTAACAAATTATTTCTTTTTTATGGCTTGGAGCAAACTGCTTTGTGCTGAGTTTCTGACAGAGCACATGCTGTGTATGTGACACTTAAAGCATTTATGAACATTCAGTAGCTGGTAACTGTGCCGTGACCCAAGGATATGTTCAGCTGGGTGGTCATATCTGGCTGGGGAAGCTATGTGGGTGGAGCTTCTGTCAAGGGGTTTGAAATGAAGAACTGAACAGAAGAATAACTCTCATATTCTTCTGTATGTGTGGTTAAACCAGGATGCTTCTATAAAACCTAGCTGTCAATATTTCAGCTTGCTTGGGGTCTTTGATCCATTATTGGTGTAAAGAAAACTTTTAAAAACTCATCTGGTTAGAATAGTTCAGAAACAAATATAACAAATGGCAGTTAATCTGCTTTATCTTAGGGTAAAGTTTTATTTTGTCGTGGTTTAACCCCAGCCAGCAACTAAGCACCACGCAGCTGCTCACTCACTCCCCCCTCACCCAGTGGGATGGGGGAGAAAATCAAGAAAGAAATAAAACTTGTGGGTTGAGATAAGAACAACTTAATAGAATATAAAAAGAAGAAACCAATAATAATGATAACGATAACACTAATAAAGTGACAGCAGTAATGATAAAAGGATTGGAATATACAAATGATGCACGGTGCAATTGCTCACCACCCGCCGCTGATTGATGCCCAGTTAATCCCCAAGCGGCGATCCCCCTGCCCTCACTCCCCCAGTTTATATACTAGATGTGACGTCCCATGGTCTGGAATACCCCTTTGGCCAGTTTGGGTCAGCTGTCCTGGCTGTGTCCTGTGCCAACTTCTTGTGCCCCTCCAGCCTTCTTGCTGGCTGGGCACGAGAAGCTGAAAAATCCTTGACTTTAGTCTAAACACTACTTAGCAACAACTGAATACATCAGTGTGTTGTCGACATTCTTCTCATACTGAACTCAAAACATAGCACTGTACCAGCTACTAGGAAGACAATTAATTCTACTCCAGCTGAAACCAGGACAATTTTTAACTGAACCCATTCTTAAATGACACTTGTTTGAATAATATTCTGTTTGCCATTCATTGCTGGTGGCTTTTTCTCAGGTGCAAATAAATTGTTTCCATAAAGACAGAGAAAAGGCTTTTGGGAACTTGTTAGCCAAAAATGCAATTATTTTCTTTTATGTAAGCTTGAGTAGGTCCAAGAAATACATGGCATGTCTCTGATTCACTTGATTAGCTACTTAATTGCTTCCTCCCTCCAGTAAACCTGAAAGGTTGTGCTCGCTATTTTGTCCCCTTGGCTCTTGTGCTTTTCATCTTGCAGTTGTGCCACTGTGTGGTCCCTTCCTTGAGGAAGGGCATGCCATCAGCCTAGCATCCAGGGCCTGTTTTAACCACAGATCGTTCTTTGTAAGTCAATACAGTCAGCTGCTTGCAATTGTCACGCATCTCTGCCCTTCCCCAGGCTCTTGGGATCACCTGCCATCTGCAGCCTTTGGAGTCGTGACCCAGACAGTCTGGCACTGTTCTCCAGGCCAGTGGAGATGACCTGCATACCAAGGGGAGCTGTTACTGGGTTCTTTCCTTCCCCAGGAGACAGGCCAGATGGAGGGACTGTCCTAGGAAATAATACTAGGGGCTGTGCTAGAGGATGGTGAGAACATGAGAAAAAACTCTTTTGCTGTGAGAGTGGTTGAACATTGAAACAGGTTGGTAGGAGAGGTTGTGGAGTCTCCATCCTTGGAGATATACAAAGCCCAGTTGGACATGATCCTGAGCACCCTGGTCCAGCTGCCCTTGTTCTGAGCAAGGATTTTGGGCTAGACCATCTCCAGAGTTCACTTCCCACTTCAGCTACTCTGCGATTCTGTTCTCCCAAAGTGCCTAGCAGCTTCAGGGAAAGGCACATGGCCATGGCTAAGTGGCGGGTACTGTCTCGGATGAGCTGACTGCCCCTCAATTGTTTCTGTGACGGGTGGATGCTCTGGTAGACAACCTAAAGACGACTGACACCAGGTTGCCTTCGTGCTTGACCCTTAGATGCAGTACCCAGGACTGTTGTCCCCAACTTGTCTGGCACTGTTACCATTGGTTGAGTAATCAATGAAAATAGCAGGGCACAGGAGGGAAAACAATCCATTCTGTGCCACCTAGGTAGAAAGCAGGTTACCCAAGAGTGAGCTCAGCCAGAAGGTCTCACAGGGAGGCAGCAAACCAAGTGGGACCCTCATTTGGTACTGAGCAGTCCTGCCTGAAGCACGCTGCATTTTTCCATCACAGTGACTCAGCTCCTGAGCTGTGGCTGAAAGGACGGCCAGAGTTGAAACAGCTGCAGGATGGAGGTCTTGGACTTGATTTTCATTATGTCCAATTTAGTCTATGAAGCCTTGAAGGCTAATGCAGTGTATGATAAATCAGGTGACTGCTCACAAGAACCACATTTAGGATCTTGCATGCTGCTGCAGAGCCAACTGGATCGGATAATAGCTGTGGCAGAAAGCATCTCAAAGAGCCAGACTCCGTTTGGCTTCCACCAGGCAAGTTAGCTGCTAACAAATAATATGAAATCAAATCCAAGCAAACCATTTTCTGGGGACATATAGGTGTAGGAAAAGTCTTGTTTTGAGTGTGTTGTCTTCTGCAGAGCTCTGTGTTAGTGCTCTCAGTAAGTCTCTCTAGCACTTCTGATGTGTGAAACAGTGCTGCTGTTCTTTTGTTTAATTTGAGCTATGCCTGTAAAGGATTTATTTTTATCTTAATATGCCTTATTTCTTTGTAGGCCTTGTCCAAGTCATATAAAGATCTCCTGTCTCTTTGGAGATGCTGTGTATGTTGACTGGGAGCAGAGGATTTGTGCAGTGGATGTAGAGAGCAGCTTGTTAGCCCGATTGCTAGGCAACACCTGGAAGAAAATGCGGGCTGGCTTGTTTCACTGTACCAAGTAGCAGCTCTGGCTGAGCAGCTGCAGAGCATGGGTAGATGTGTGCTACCTTTTTGCCTCGAACGGGGCGACGGGCTATGAATTCTTTTTTAATGACACTGGCAGTGGGGGACTTCTGTTGTCTAAGGGCGTTGTTGGTATTCTGGGCTGGCCTATCTGGCTGCAACTCAGACGGGTGTAGCAGTTTCTGTTATAAGGGCCTGGAAAGAGGGACTATTTGGAAACCAACCAGGGCAGGATCTAGCATACTTCAGAGCTTAAGGCCATTGCTATAGCATCTGAGAGCTTCCGCACGTTCAGTATCTCAAAGCTGCATGGGCATGTAATAAAATCTGGCCCCAAGTGACTTTTCAAGGCTCAAGATAAAGGACCTGGCTTCTCTCCCAAGCCGTGACGTTGGCTTTGGAGAATCTTTCTGTCTTTTTAGTGGATTTTCTGGTTTTGTTTTTCTACTTATCAGTTATTAAAAGCCATGGCTGGGAATTTCCTGTGGCAAAGGAAAGCATGGGATAATAAACTGGTGACCTTTTTTTGTCAAAGCAGTGAAGTTGTATAGCATGTCCATAGCTGAAGTTAAAAGAATATAAAGAAATGCAGCTCATTTAGAGCTTCCCCTGAATTTTGAAGGCCAAATGCAAGATGCCTTTGTATTTTTCAGGAGGGGAAGGCCTGAAGCCATAACTGAGTTGTCAAAGTGTGCTGATTGGAAAATGAATCGACTTGTCCTGGGGAAGGATTTCATTGCAGTGTACCAGTTTGGTCTTATCAGATGCTCACAGAATCACAGAGTAATTGAGAATTGTTGAGTAATCATTGGGAGGGATGTACAGAGGTCATCTCGTCGAACCCCCTGCTCAAAGCAGGTCTAATTAGTTCAGGTTGTTTAAGGCCATGCTGTTTAACAGCGCTTCTGTCAGTTCTGTTAAATATTACTGGCAAGAACATTCACTTCTCAGTCTAAAAGTAATGACTGACCGCTGTCTTTGGTCTAAAATTCATGGCCCGGGTTGAGTAACTGGTAGACAATTATGTAAAACATAGTTGCTTGTAAATTCCGAAGATGTTATTGCTATGGGGCTGGCCAATGGTCTTCTCTAAAGGCATTCTTCATCTCTACAGCCAGGGAGCCTATGTAAGTATGCAAACATAAACCCAGGTCGCCTATTATTACCATTTAGGCAAGCAGTCTGTCTGACCGGCTGGTCTGACTTTGCAGGGTTAAATGGAGAGAATGGTCATTACATCTTTTTACACTTTCATTCACAAAATCTTGTGCACCCACATTCTCAGACTTCCACCCCACACTTTGATAGCTAGTTTCTGTACTGCTTCCCTAGTATTAACCAAAAAGGTTAGTAACTGCCTTACCTTACTGAATAACCCCATAATACCAAGCACTTTGCGAGTTGCTAATTTATTGTGAGGAAAATTGTTCCTTAATGATTGTCTTTTCTTGGCCTGTCTGTACCATTGTTCTTGGGGGGAGAGGTATGTGTGAACTGATTTTGCATGATCTGACACAGGCAAGTGTATTTCCTTATTTTCCACTGTTTATTTTAATGTTTAATTAATTTTAAAACAAAAGCAACCTGCTTCAATTTTTATTAGGCCGATCGCAAGAAGTTCTTGATTGTAAGGAAATCAAATCATGTTTTTGGAATATGTCTGTTGTTCATGATCCGGAGTAACAACAGGAAGGTCTGTCCTAGGATACTCTGGAAGTTTCCAGAAGTTCATTCGTCTGTTGTCTAAGACCCTTCCTCTAGGACTACCTCCTGAGACACTTCTAATGAATGCTATTCATCTCCATGAAATCTTGTTGCAGAGCCCAAGATCTCAAGTAACTTTTGTCTCAAACTCTAGCTGTTACCTAAAACCTACTTCTGCTGGAATATGTTTTTTACTTGACCCAGGTAGGTAGAACTGGCCTTTGAAATTCTGGGCATGTCAGGGAAAATTCTGTGCACCTTACAGGGCAAACACATCAAGGGCCACATCCTCCCAGTGTGCTTGGCCTGGGTACTCAGGGCACCTGATTAGTAGTCTCTAAATACTAATGAAGAAATTAATGTTAGTAACCCACTAACAATGCTGTCAACTTTTATCTCTGTGAGCAGACCACAATGCACACATCCCAAACTTAATTAAACTTTTTCTATTCTAGGAGTGTGTTTTGTAAGGATGACAGGTTTTGTGATCGCAATATTAAAAGAGAAAAAAAAGTTAAACCAAGGAATTCTAAGGTATTTTCTTGACTCTGGGATTGAATTGGTTTGTAATTGATCTCCAGCACTCCATCAAGTGCTGGAGTTCCTGTGGGTGTGCATGTGTTTCTGGGTGGAGCAGAGATTTCCTTTGTGCACAAAGTTTTTTGAGTTTTACTAATCTTGAAAAAGAAAATAACAGGGCTGGGGGGAAGGGGAAGGGAATGCCCAGGGAGGATATCAGTACTTGACAGGTAACTGTGTATTCAGTCAGTAAAGCCCCATGTAAGGTAGGTAACTGCAACAATGCCCTTTCTACAGGGGGCTAGGAGAAGCCAGAAAAAGCAATCGATTTGATCAATGCAAAGGAAGAAATCAATATTGGAGAAATAGGGGGTGCCATGCAGTAGTACTCAGCTTTTCCCATTGTCCTAAAAATGGGCTGCCTAGACAGTTGCTGCTGTAATTGCATTGAAGTGCCTGTCAATGGGCATCTTTGGGGAAAGATGGGAAAGGACTTGGTATAATTAGCTGAAATTTTCCTATTGCTGTTTTTTTTTTTTTTACCCTCTGTTGCTGAGGTTCTTTCTAGAAAATAATAAGTGTTCCCACAAAAATAACTGTGAGATCTTGAGACTTCATTGGAAAATCAAATGCTTCAAACTTCTTGGCACAAATCCAAGCCTATCAAAGACTAGAAACCAGAAGCTTGCTTTCTGGTAATTTTCCTTTTTAGTTTGGGATTTTAGATGCAAGTGCAGAATTTCTCATCAGAGAATATCCATTTTTCGCTTTTCCAGCTGGCTCTGAAGAATCATGTTTGTGCTGGGAGAAGGGAATTCCAAGGAGATTGGTGGCCCTTTTCACAGAGTAAGCATTTTCCACAGGCGGGGTTATGCCAACCATTAAATGACTAACATGTAATTAGGAGGCTGGATACTTATAGTTGTCATGTCCCTGATGCCAAGGGAGTCCAGGACAGCTGTGGAGGAGTGAGCACCGAGGGAGATCAGGCTTGGCTGACCAAGCCGTTTATGTCTGTATTTGGGTTTGCGTTTGGCCTTTGTGTGTTGGCTACCTCAGGAGGCAAGTGACTTAGTGTCGCGGACAGTGTGGTGCCTCTTCCATGTGGGTTTTACAGTGAGTGTATGGTAGAAGGTGCTGCCGCTCGGGAGAGGGCCTGCTGTAGGGATACAAGTTGGACAGAAAGGGAGTGCTGGAAAAGGGAAATCTCACGCACTTCCTGTTCTGCTGTGGTGAAGAACAAGTCTTCTTGCCTCGGCCGGTTTATCTGCTCTGTCCATCTCTGCCTGGGGAACTCTTTGATGCGGAGCTGATCCGAAGGTTACAGTCTCCTTATCAACTCCATGCTTACCTCTGTTTGTTTTTATTCTGAAGTTCGCTCCCTCATTTTGCAATAACCCACAGGGTGCTGGGTGTTGCGCCAGCAGTGCCTCAATGAAGGATCTTCATTCAACACCTTTCCCTTCCCGTCACACCAATCAATGTGACTCCTGCGTTTTCCAGCAGCATTCGCTACACAGTCCAGACTTTAGTCAAGCCTTGGTTGGCGGTCAGAAAGGCTACCAGACCTACCGGGACCTACCATGGGATCTTCAAAAGTAGGTGGCCTGTTTTAACTCGGCAAGTCTGATTTGGGGTAATGGTGGTAAAGGGTACTGCCTATGGGACAGCTTTAGGACTTCAAGGACTTACATAGGTTCCAGAAAAGAAATCTGTTTGTTCTCTTGCCTGATCTTGGACCTCACTGCTCTATCTCTGCCCCTTTCATCCTTATAGACCTAGGGTGCATCATGGATCTGTCTGAAATGTGCAGCCTGAAAAGGGGCGATAGGCAGAGGGAAAGCAAAACAGCAAGTTGCCGGCTGAAAGGGAGGTTTTGGAGGTTGTGGTCTGGATGAAAAGAGTAACATATGGCTGGAGTGAGAAATGCAGAGGGAAATTCTTCCTTAGCATGGCCAGGAGCACAAAGATTTGCTTTCTATTTAGAAACATGATGTGATGGCTTAGGTTGGCATTTACCTCTCCTCCCTGTGATTGTCTTATCCTGTCCCCAGCAGGCTTTTATTGCAGCAATGCAGAATCCAGGAAGCTCTTTTGTGTAATAATCAAATGTTAATAACACGATTTTTGGAAACCATGGCTTTTGGTCAGGTCTAGTTGCAATATTATTTCCCCCAAACCCTACAAAAGGTTCCAGTTAAATCAGAGATGGCAGCACAACTACATAAGAAGAATGCTGTAGGTGTTCATCATTCCAGTTTTGACCCTAGTACTTTTAAGGAAGAGGTCGTGATTTCTAGGGCTTAATGACAAGGTGTTTTTAAGACAGTGCTGGAAATTTCAGAGTATTTTTACAAAAATAAGTCTCCCAGCTGCAACACTCTACTATGCTCTCTTGGGTCAGAGCAGGGATCTGGTCATAAAGGTACAGTGAGCCTCCTGGAATTTGTTGTTTCTGTTTAACACTCTGGCTCCTGATTCATGTGGCAGTAGGAGATGCTCAGTCTCCCTTGAGTTTGTTTTTTGCTGTTGCCTCAGCAACTGATGAAGTTTAAAAGTATGACCTCAGAAAAAAAATCCAAAAGAATCTGATTTTTTTTTTTTTAACACCCTAATGATTTGGCTGGATGGCTGGATTTTTGTGTGTGATTGCTGAAGACTACAATATTAGTCTCCTCTCTGGCATTGCTTTGATTGCAAGATGCTACTTATTTTTTCCATCCTCAGTATTTTTAAAAATCAGGGTTTTTTTTAATAATTTCTGGACACACTGAAATAGAAACATAAAACTTATTATTTTAGTCAATACAGTGTTGACTTTTGCCAGGAGAAGACTGACTTCAGCTTTTGGTTCTGTGCTCCTTAGCATTACCCTGCTCAATACCCAAAGATCCTCTGCCCTGTTTAATATCCATACCTTAAAAGCTATGCTGCTCGAACTGTCAGGGGAGGAAGAAATCCCCATCAGTTGTGAATACAAGTTTGTGCGTGTTACGTAAAGAGGGAAAACTAAGTGAGAGTTCTCTACCTAGCAGAATTGAAAAGCCATTCCTTTTTCTAGTTAGATGTAAATCTAGTCGCCGTGTCTTGTTGATATCGACAGTGGTGTAAATAATTTTAATAACAGTGTGCTAGAGGGTAGTTAAACAACATCTGAGTCCAGTTTGGTTGCCTCCTAGTTAGGAAATTATTTAGTTGTTTAAATAGTTGTTTAGATTATTATAAAATCTAAAGTGCATTAGGGGAAATCTGTGCTGGATAATTAAATATATACACATTTGGGAAGAGATAGAGACTGCTTGGTCTTAATCAAAGACCCTGTATAGCCTGTTAAATGTCCAGAGCTCTTCTCTGGGCAGGGATGTAGATGTGAGCGTGGAGCTGTAAGCCTTGCTTGTTGAGCACATCATGCTGTCTCTTATAAGAGTGGTGCTTCAGTATTAGCTTTATCCAGTTCCAAGATGCCTCTTTTCACAACATTTCAAGCTAAGTTGGAATGTGTGCTCCATAAAATCCTTCAGGAAGCAAAGTTGCTAAGGAAAACTGGGCGGAGTAGACAGCCTTGCTGGTCTCGTCCCTCTGTTGTGCTGTGCCCTGCAGTCTGGGAAGCAAATGCAGTTTCCTACCTGCAGCTTCCTCGTGAAGATCTTGTGCCCTGGCAGGGTGAGGTACGGAGTAGCTGGTGTTGTGTATGATAGTCTAAAAGTGAATATGTAGGTGGAAATGCAGTGCCACTTGCACCAATTTGTCATGCAGTAGGTGGGCAAAATGAGCGTAAATTATAGACTGCTGAGGTGTAGCAGGAACACTCATGTCCCATTGGCATTAGTGGGAGTTAACCTTGATTATTGCAGGAGGCAGATGTGGTTCCTGCGTGGTTCCAAACAGAAACCTATCCTGCTCAGTTTGCCCCAGAGTAGATCCTGATTCTGGGAAACCCCAGTGAAATACTTTTGATTCTGATACACACCACACCTGATTTGCCTCATATGGAATTTGTGTTTCCCTGCCACATTCACTCAGTTTCTGACCATTTTAGACAAGAAAACCAGAATGAGAAAGGATCTCTTCCTGAGCCTTAAAATCTAGTAATCTTCATTGACTGAGCAAGCCCCAGTGTAAACCCAGCAGCTTTTCTGGCCTCTGCTGTTTTTATTAGAAGTGCCTCACTTTATTTATTTTTCACAGACAGTTTTATGATTGGGCATTTTGGGTCAGCATAAGCTTTTAAAATCAAGTCATTCTGCTTCCACCACATACTCCTTCCATGTCTGTATTTCTGGTTACACAGAGATCTTAATTCTGAATGAAGTCGAGCTAACACAAAGCATGGGACGGCTTAATTTGACATGCTTCTGATACAAGACAATCTGAAAACTTCATGTGGACTGTGGACAGATTTGGTGATAACAGGGGGACATTTCATATCGAACTGAACATGGGAATTGTCCAGTTTCCCTGCCACTGGAGAAGTGCCTGGAGTTTCAGAGTCTCAGCTGAACCTCTTGTCTAAGGAACCTTCTCTAATTTCAGCAGCATTTCTCCCATGAAGAAATTTGTCCACCTCTGTTCAGTGAAAATAATTTTGCTAGATGACAGCATCCCATTGTTTATCTACTCAGCCTAGCAATTGTTTATTATATATAAAGTATAAAATACGGAAAAACTTGTTATTCAGCCAGAAATGTAAGCTTCCAAACTCCAGGAAAGGCTGGGTACTTTGGATCTGATTCTCAGTGGATATAAGCTGTCACAGATGCACACAAACTATCACAAAGGCAGAAGGGCTGGTCTGTTCTTTCAGACTTGCAGAACTCTTCAGGAGTGATGTAAGTATAGTTGTTCTACAGTGACATTTCACATACCAGTGAACAGATTTATCTCAGTAAACTTTAAAACACCATCACTGTCCTATTATGAGTATATTTATATATTACAATTATTGCTAAGGCCAATACAGTGGTTTTATCATTTTTTTTTCTGAAAGCACCTTAGTGAGAGAGAAGTACCGCACGTATTCTAAAATTGTGGAGAAAATTTGTCTGTCTAAGCATGCCTCTCTTATAGGACTAAAACCAAAGGACATTTAATAGCCCACAAGAGATCATCTCTAGGTGACTGTTTTGGGTTTGGCTGTTAGGCTGTCCTGTCAGCACCTTTCTTGAGCAGACACTTTCAGTGCGTGCATGCCAAAGCAGAGCTTGTGTTCTTTTCCATGCTGCATGCTGACTTAGCTAGACACTGCCTCTGATATGAAGCTCACTGCAGGTAATGGAGAGATTCCCACAGGTGTCAAAGCGTGCTTTCTGCCCTGGTGAGGAAGACCTTTGAGAGTCTTCCTCTGAAGCAGGTGGTTTGACTCATAGAAGGCAGTTTTAATTCTGCTTCTTTGCAAGAAGTGAATCTAAATTCCAGTAGGTAAAAGACACTCTTACTTCCTTTGTAAACTAACAGTTTCAGGCTGCAGTGAGGCAAGCGCATGCAAGATTTATTCAATGCAATGTTTATGATATGTTTATTGAAAGGTACCCTTAAAAAAACAAGTTAGGATATTAGGTAAGGTTTTTAATTTTTCCTTGAGACTGACTTTTTCCCCTCCGAAACTCCTCTGTTACTAAAAGTCAACAGACATTATTAGCTGTGTCCTTCTTACGTCTGCCTTGTAAAATGCATAAGGGGAGGCATCCCTCTTGCTCTTGCTCACGTTATTGGCGTGAGCTCCTTGTTGAGAAGAAGGTTCCTGGGAGGCCTCTTTGTGCTCATGATGGGTCGGAACACAAGTACAGAATAAAAGGCTTCACCTACTACCACTCAGGAAAGGTCTCAGCGGGTATTTCTAGGAAAATGCCAGCTGAATGTCAGTTGAAAAAGCCAAGACAGTGTTAGGAATTATTAGGTAACAAAGAGAGGACAACCAAGTAAAATTGTTATGTCAGTGTGGACAATTTTATATCAGTTTTTCTTGTTTCTCTTTATCAGCAAATATTTAACTCCTCTTCCTAACTGGACAAATCTTAATCTGGGATTTGGCAGTCTTTTGCCAAGAGAGAAAATCCAGTTCCTGATTGCAGTGTATTTAAGATTACTGCACGGGCATGGTCTCTAGGAAAGAGCAGAGTCTCTGGGGTAGAGGGGAGGACCACGTAGGCTGCAGGCAGAAGGGACCCTGACAGAAAGCCCACTGAGGGCAGTGGGAGGCTTCCAGCTGGTATTTGGTTCAGGCTTCAAATCTCCGTTTCTGCTCTGGAGGATTTCAGTGACCTTCTCAGCTGGAGTGTTTTTAATCCTGCTGTGCATTTCTAGGTTACGCTCCTTGTTCCCTCTCTGTTAAGCAGATAGTTCCAAAGTAGTCAGCAGGGACTGCTTGACTCCTGATCTGAGAAAATAAATTCCCACCGTTGAACTTTTATCAGCTCTCTGCAGAGTATTCAAGCTCTGATGGGTCATCATGTGCATCGAAGCTGTTTCAGTTCTGGGGTAGTTAACTTCTCTTGTGTGTATTGAATCCCTCTAAGTACTGTCCAACTTTACACAATGGGACATGTTGTCAGATGAAATAATTCATCTTTGAGGAATGAACCTCAGGAAACAGAGCAAAGCAGCAATAAAGCTCAAAGTTAATGGGAATGAAAAAATATTAGCCCAGCAATCTTTGTGGTTTTGTCTCACAGATACCTTTGAAAACTTGGATTTGAAATCCTCCTGGTGTGCTCAGTCTGCACGTCTATTCAAATGGGGAAGCATCCAGATGGTACAGCCTAACCAAGGACATTTTGCTCAAAAATACCTGTTGTTTTTAAAACTAGTTTGTTTTTTTTTTTAAACAAATTAGGAGCGGAAAGTAAACCTTAATAGTCATTTTGTCTTGTTATTTAAAAGGAAAGGGGAAAGTTTATTGAGAAAAAAAGGAAGAAAAAAGAAGACATCCCAAATTCTGAAACAGCCCCCCCCCTTAAGTGACTTTCTAAGATGTATTTATCAAACAGCTTCTCATCTGAGGAAATTCAGTTTAGAAGCTGACGGTGAGTCCCCTCTGCACCTCTTTGAAACGATGGTCTCAAACAGGTTTCATGAATTAAGTGAAAGTCACGTGTGTGAGTAAAATTATATGTGCGAGTTAACTGTTGTGGACTGGGTTTCTGTTTGCTAAGTGGTAAAATGGAACTTGAAAGGGAAGAAATAAAGAATAAGAGTTTAAAAAAATGTTATACTATGTAGAAAAGAACGCTGAAAAGGTTTCAAATTATATAGTACTTGATATTTAACTGTGTCCCAGCCATGTTACTTCTGGTCTGAAACCGCTCTTTCACTGGTATGAGAGGCAGTAATTTCTTCACGTTCACCGACTGCGGTGTGGAGGTGGCATTCAGCCTTTCAAATGGGCTTCTCAAACCCAGCATTTTGGTTTGGGGCAATGCCAGGATCATTATAGCTGAAAGACCTTCTGAGTGTTTTTCCTTCCGTGCTGCTTAAACAAAACAACTGCTTTTCAAATGAGAGTATCCACAAGAATGAATGTGAGTAGGTTGTGTCAAGTTAAATGTGGTTTTTTGTTTGTTTTGTTGTTTTTTCTTGTAACTTAGTCTCAGTTTTGCAAAGCATATAAGCCATGCAAAGGACTACCAGCTGGAGTAGCGGGAAAAAAACCCCCAACAAACCCACATGACAAATTAAAGCTGAACTCGCCACTGACTTCATGGTTTCACCTACAAGCTACTATTTAGAAATATTCTTCTTAATGAGGTAGAGTCCTGACTATTTATACCTGCATATTTTAATTTCTCCAGTTAAAGTTTTAAGGCAACTTCTATACAGTAGTTCCAGAAATAACTTTGGAGCTGCTCATCTCCAAACCCTTAATAGGACTGTTTAATTTCCATTTATTTTTTTTTCTGCTGTGGATTCACAGATGTATTTTGAAGCACACCAGATGAGATGATAGATTAATTAATAGCCATTTTAGAGGATAGCAGGAGTGAAGGAAATGCTAGCTAGGGGATCCAAGACAAGTCAGAACAGATATGAGTGACAAATGAGTATTCCCATTTTCACTCAATCAAATGTCACGATATTTAGCCTGAGTCAGTTGTTTTCCAAGCAGAAGTAATAAGGCCGTAATCATAAGGCTTTACAATGAAATTAAAATGAAATATCAGAACCTGCTCTGATATTTATATACAGTGCACAGTGTGCTTGTTCTCTCAAGCAGCTGCAGTGGTCTCTTGCAATTATTTTCAGCTTATTTTATTGTATTTAAACTTCTAGCTCATGAGGGATGTGTTCAGGAAGTGAGCTATGTGTACTTTGTTATGAATGTGGGAACTTGCTGAGATGCCTCATACCTTCAGGGGAGGATCCCTGCAGCCTGCTTTCCTGGGGGAGGCCGTACCTTAACCTGGAGGTGTACGTGTTTGCATGAGTGAGGTAGCTGGCTCTAGAGCGAAGGACTCCTTGCCAGAAACTATGGCTTCCTGTTCTGTATTTTGTAATGGCTGATAACATAATAGGAAATGGCTTTAAGGATCTTCAGATGTCTTTGAGTTTATAGCCAAAGGCAGAATTTGCTGTAAGTAACTTTTTTCAGGCAGTTTTTTGCCTAACTATACTAGTGACCTACTGACTGTTGGCTTGCCTTGAGTTAATTTGGATTAGCACCTGTGTAATTATGAGCATGGCAGAGAGAAGTATCTGGCAAGGCTTCCCAGCTATGTTCCCTGGTCTGCTCACATGTCCTTGCCCTTCCCTGTCACTCCATCACTTCAGCAAATACTGCTTAAAGCAGTGCTTGGCTTTTACTTTTAGATTTAGTCTGAGTAAAATAGGAAGCAGAGGCTGGCCCTCTGAAATCTCTTTATCTTTTTTGTCCAGCCCTGCTTTGCAGGCTGAAATGGACTGAGCAGCTTGGATAATGTATAGATATGTACTATATAAAGCATGGGATGCTTTTTTGCCAATTTTATTGCACAAAGCAGTTTTGGGAGCAGAGGTGCCAGTGTGTCTGTGGTAACTGATTTGTTTAAACAATTGAAAGCTGCCTGCATTGCTGTATGAAAGTTCACCTAGCTGAAAATGAAGTTTTATTCTTGCAAATTTCCAGTCAGGGATCACATAAGAAAGTATTTAGTGGGACTCCTATTTAATTTGGCCCATATAAGAAAAAAAACCCGCAAACGCTCAAACCCTGTCTGTGTTCTGTGACTTCTAGCATATCCCAACATCTATTTCAAAATAGTCTTGAGTCATGGTTTCATTTTCAAGGGTGTTGGGTGAGAAGTCAATTAATACTGCTGGGAAGAATCAGCTGATGTTGAGGAAGAAAACTTGAGCTTCATTTTGTGGAGGGGGGGGAGGATTAAATAGAAAAGGATCTCTTCTTAATCTTCTCCCCTTGTTCTTATTTTCCCCCAGAATTCACCAGCCAGTCATCAAAATAAGACATCTTGAGCCCTGGAAAATTGCTCTAATCGTTATTGGAACAGCAGTGGCAGCAGCTATCACCATTGGTCTCCTAGTTTATTTTCTGGCATATGGTAAGTTTTATGTAACATATCACTGTTCCTATGTTTAGTGCATTTCCTTTGTGCTTGTGGTGCCACACAATGCTGGGAGTTTGCTTTGATTAGTCTGTCTAAAGCTCATTTGGGGAAAAACCACCGGCTTTAGAGCTCTCTTTCCTTCCTCATTTAGCATCATTGCAGATCTCATAGGAACATTTCCTGCTGTGCAGGGTGGTTTAGGGCTGTGGTTTCTGTTGGCTTTTGCTTGCTTTCACTCCTTTCACATCTTCCTCATGATCTACTTCTGTGATGAGGTCAACACGCAAGCCTTCTGGTCTCCCTTATGCAAGTGACAAACAGCCTTCCACTTGTGCCTACCTGTGGTGTTTCTCTGTTCCTTTGCCCTCATCACCAGCAGCTGCCTGCCAGGGCTTGGCGTTGAGTGGGCATACAGGCCAGGAAGGAACGTAGCTGACCAGCAGGATTGCGATCCCGTGTGAGCCCACAGTGCTGTTGGCTGGGCCCAGATGTAACTTTTGGGACAACTGGGCTTTTTGTGCACTACTTGGCTTAGATCACTTAACTCAACTGAGTTCTTGCTCCTGGGCTCCTAGCTTTTGGAAGCTGTATTTGAATGGGTTGGATACAGTTGAAGGCTCATCCACTCCCTAGATGTCTGGGTATCAGTCAGCCCCAGGTGTTTCTCTAAAGTTCATTTGCCTTGGTGCTTTGAGTGTTGCCTGTTCCTCTTCTTTCCCCTACAGATCAGAAGCTGTTCTATTACAGTGGCAACATAAAAATCACCAACATCCGGTACAATAATGAATTGTCCAGACAGTCCTCAGGAAGGTTTAGAGACCTGAGCGAGAGGGTGGAGAGACTGGTAAGTTTGGACCATTGTGACTTTCTGTTATTAAGGACTGTGTGATAATACAGGAGTCATTAATATGAACAGCACACTCTTAGACCACAGGTGTCTGGTGTACCCTGAGCCCCCATGGTTAGCAGACCTGGGAAATGGATAGCATGAAAGTCATGATCATACCTGGCGGACCAGGCACTTGCCAGTCTGCTTGTTCCAGCATGTCACCTCTCTTTGTCCCTGAAGTGGATTGACAATAATCTCAGCTTCCTCTTATATCACTAATCTATGTGTGTTTTCTCTTTCCCTGCCCTAAGCCTGGCTTTGTGATTTATGCCCCAGTGTCTCTAAGGAAAGCATGCTTTTACGCCCTCTCCTTGGGTGTAAAGGGATGGAGAGGGATGGAGAACTCTACCTGTCAGGCTGTTGCTGTGTGTTGGGAAAAAAATACACAAGCCCTTTTCCTGTGCCTTTGGTACGTTTTATTGGGAAACCCTCCTACAAATAGCAGAGGCTGCTGAGTGGCTCTCAGTCATACAGTAGCTATGGAAATAAATAGACACATTGCAATTTCCTTTCTTGTTTTCTCTTTGAGACACTTCCCCACAGATGATAATTACAGAGTTCAGCTCTTTACAGCAATAAGCATGTGATTGTGCTTGTATCTTTTTGTGTTTCATTCATCAGAGTCCGATGTGTATCTCTTACCTCCTGTTTAGCAACCTTGCACAGATACTCAGTTAATAGGACAATCAATGCTGTGGTCCCCACTATCATTTAATTTAGGGCCATGCCACTTGTCCACAGCAAATTGTGAGCTGTGGTGAACATTGTTCTGGAGAAGTAGGGTGCTATATAGGGATTCAGCAGTACTAACGTCTCTTCCCAGCTCTACTGCTGAGAGCCTCGGAGATCTTAGTCAAGTTGTCCTCTTTTCTATATCTGTTTCCTTTCTGCCCTCTTTGCCTACCAGGGACTGTACCGTATTTCCCAAGATCTGCTCCTGGTGTATGTCTGTACGTATAGATTCTTACATAAGCTGCATTTACTTAGGTGCTGCCACTTTACAACTATTACCTAATAATTGCAGGCTTTTAACCTTGTGATATAGGACCTTGGAGAGGGAACATTCTCCCTGACCAAGAAGACATTGTGTATTGCTGAGGCAGGAGGAAGTCAAGGGCTGGGGAGAAGTCTGAGGATTAACTCTTCATTCAGTAAAGTTGCATCCCTTTCTCTCAGTCCATTCCCTCTTCATTTTTTTAAAAATGTGGCTCCTTTGGCAAAGAAATACTTATTTTAGCTAAGAAGTTCTTTCAAACAGAGTCCAATGCAGTCAGATTTCCTCTGAACGTGGCTATTAATTTAGATGCTTGAATGGAAGCCAGTGCTTTAGAAATCCTGTCTCCTCTATGAGTGTTGAGCACTTCTGACAGTAGTGACAGTAAATACCAGTGCTGGTTGAGCAGTGAGAACCCTTATTTCAGAGCACGTTAATTGTAACTGATAAGTAACACCATAAACATACAGAGAACTGTGTTGCCTTTCCTTCATTCCTGTGACTTTTCTTAAGAGCTGTCTTTAATTCAGCCATTAACTTCTACCTCCCTCTCTCAAATTTGGTGAGTTCTTTGCTGTAATTTTAGGTCAGCTGATATAAATGGCACGGGTTTATGTCTTTAGCTCCAGGTGTTCCATCTAACAAGGTTGTATGAGATTGAGAATTGTCCATAAGCTTATTTAAATTGACTCCATACACTAATGAATAACAGTATTTTCCTTGTAAGTCTGATTCTCTACAAGCAAAACTCAGCTTGTGGTGATAAAAATCAAAGCAATCTTTCCAAAGTCAGAAATATCCTCTTGACTTCTTGACAGCTCAGAACATCCACACTTCTATATTCATGGTTTTCATACCGCCTCTTTAACAGAGGATAGACTTGAGTTTTTTATCACATTTTCTGATTTGCCTGGGTTTACCAAAATCCTTTGCAGTCTTTCTCCAGCTGGTGTCAAGGTTTTGGGTGTCCAATCCTTCCCATCCTCATAGTAGTAACGATACCTTATGCTCAAGTTGTGTAACAGTGAGTCAATGCAGATAAATGCAATGTCTTTCACAATACTTGGTGCAAAGTGAACAGAAGTGAATCATCTCTGATAATCAGAAGCATTCAAATTACCTGAGTTAGTGCAACTCCCTGCCAAGTGCTCCCTTCTCTGATCCCTCCCTGATGAAGCCTCCTTTGTTTGTCCCCAGAACAACCCTGAAAGGAGCTCTTTTGAGAGTTGATATTTCACCAGAGAAAATGTTTTTCCTCCCATAGGGAAGTCATCCCAAGCCTTCCTTGGGACTGGCAGCAAACGTTCTGATGTTTTCTTTTGTTCAGTAGTAACACCCATTGTGTGAACGACATTCCTGACTCTCTTATC
Source organism: Haliaeetus leucocephalus (assembly GCF_000737465.1). NCBI lineage: Eukaryota > Metazoa > Chordata > Aves > Accipitriformes > Accipitridae > Haliaeetus > Haliaeetus leucocephalus. The sequence continues at coordinate 17,005,959 of NW_010972576.1, forward strand.
TCATTGAAAGTGGGAGGGAATGCAACGAGATCATGCCAGAGAGCTGATGAAGCTGGTGCACTAGTCAACATCTCAGGGCTGACTGGAAAGTCTGGAAAATGTCTTGTGGGGTGGAGCTGGGGGGACTGAGGAACAGATGATGAAATGTCTTTGTTCCTTGCCTGGCTTCCTGCAAGTGGTTGTGAGGGTTCCCTTTGTGTTCTCTTGAAAACCAAACCAGACTGAATGCCACTGCGGAAAGAGATGTTCCAGCTCACCAGAGCCTCCTCATTTTTCTAGCTGGACCAGTCGTCCTTCCCTTGCCAAGCTAAAATGCACTGTGCCAGACGATTCCTTCTTGCATGGATAAAAAGGGCACAGTCACAGCTTTCATGGCTCCTTCCCCAAGGAGCCTCTATTTTATAGTGGGTTCACTTAATGCTTGGCTGATATCCACAACTTTTACCCACTGTTTTTCTCCAACTCCTGCACCAGAACTGGATTTTTTTTTCTTCTCCCACAAAATGTATTCATTCTTTTGGATTTCCCAAGAATGCCTTGGAGGCCCTAACTGCCCTCTTACTAACAGCATCCCAGGGGAGATTTCCAAGGCCCTGCTCTAAGCTTTGCTTTTTCAGCCCTTCTGGCACCCCAAAGTGAGGAGAGAGCTGAGACAGCCAGCTCAAGATAGACCTGGGTGTTGGAATGATCCCAGTTGCCTGCTCTGTGCGCAGGGAGGAGGGTGGAGGGGCTTTGTGTCCAGTGTGGAAAGTCATCTTTGACCCCAAGGTAAGCAGGTGTGCACTCAGAAGAGCTCGAAATTAGTGCCTCATCAAGCCCATCTTAATGAGAATTGTCTTGGCTGAAGGCTGGCCAAGTGTCTAGTTGTGCGAGAGCGGTGGATACCAAGCAGCCACAGCAGGTTACCCCTTCAGTACATGGCTGGTTGCTAAATAGAAATGGACACCAGCCTTTACCCTGCCCACCAGTGACTTGCAAATGTACCTGTCTGTTCTTTTTACCACTACAATAACTTTCTGATACTTTCTCCTAGATGTTGTGGACTTTCCCCTCTTCAAGGACAACCTATGCCACCTTTCTCCTTACGCTAGTATCTCCCTGTCTCCTTCTCCTCTGGCCAGAGCTGTTCCCAGCCCTGCTGTCAGGCTGCTTCTCCCTGTCCTAGTCCATGTGTCTTTGTGGACTCTTGCATTAGACACTGTACCCTCCCCTGTCTATTATCCCCTACTCCTTCCTGCTCCCATGTGATGGTAAGCCAGGCTGTGGTTTGGGTGGATGGATGCTTCTCAGGTATGAGTGTAGCATGGCTCCCTCCTTGGCTAATTGGGTGGCTGGGGGAGAGGCAAGGTGTTTGTTTCCTCTCCGTGAGTGCCTCGAGCTACGGAATGGACTGGCATGGATTTGCCCTGTCGTCTCATCATCCGCAAGGCACCTGGGCTCTTCCCCTATCCTTCCACCGTCTGAAACCAACACAGAACTGGGTCTGGGCAGAGTGTTTGGGGATTGTATTAAGAGGATACCTGGGTAATTCCCTGGGGAAACTACTGCCTATCCCAATATTTCTACTGAAGTAATGGAATTTCAAGTGATTCTTGCCTCAGGACTCAGTGTTGTGTGTCAGGACATCTCTCTTAGAAACAGACATTTTGCTTCAGTGACTTCAAGTGATAAGAGAATCTTCTGTGCCTTAAGTGCAGACATTGGGGAAAGTTTTTAATGAATACAGCTGTTGAAGTTTGTCCTGCCTGATAGAATTGAATTAGTGTGGGTTTAATTTAGAAATAGTGTCTCTATTGGGTATGGCAGAGACACTTGTGATACCACAGGAAAGTGCTGCAGAATAGTTCTGATAACTGCCTGTTCTTGGTTGGTTTAAGGACTCAACTGATGAGTCCCCGTACTGGAGCTGGTAAGGAAGGAGGCAGTTTTCTCCCCTGGCAGACGATGATATTAGAGGTTGTTAACACATTTCTCTCACTATGAGGAGAGAGAAGCAGAGGGGCAGGCAGGTGCCGTGCATCTCCTCCTCACCCCCCCATTCTTTGTGCTGCTAAGGTGAGTGAGGATCCCAAGAACTGTCAAGCGCAGCATTTGGTACTCAGTAGTTCTCTGCAGCTCTGCACCATCCCTGCCACTTTGTGGCTCACAACTGGGCCTTGTTAGCTGAATCCAATGCCTCTGCTTAGCGGCCTCCTGGGCCACCACCACAAAGGACACCAGTGGGTTGCAATGGGAGCTCACTTTGTCCTCTGCATCCTCAGTGGTGCAGATTCTCAGCTGCTTCAGCACAATTCAATTACAACCAAAGCACCCCAGTTTCCCAGCCCCCAGGCACTGATGTCTCCTCTCTGCAGACAGGGAACTGAGTTGAAAGGCCAAATCCATAAAGCCACTTCAGCACCTGAGAAGAGATCCCCAGAGATAGGAAAGAATTTTTCAAGTGCCTATGGGTGGATAATCAGGAAAGGACCCACTAAGTTCCTTTGGCACAGTCAGGTTTTATTCACTCTCATCAGGGTACTTGAGTTGCTTTGTGTTTGTTCTCTCTTAATTCCCATGTAGACACTTATGCTTCCATGGAAAGCAGAGCTTTAACACCTGATAACCTTGTTTGGTGGACGGGTTAGCCTTCAACAGAATGCTTGTAACTGACAGACACGCTACTTTATACCCAGTGAATAAGCTTGCAGCCATCCTGATATTAGGAAGGACCTTGTATCATTTGAATTGTGAATAGCTTACTGTCACATCTGCAGGGCCAAAGCCTGAAGTACTGGCTAAAGTTTCCATCTGAGCAGAACTCAAAGGAAGCCTAGCTGAAAAGACGACCAGCAGCAGTGAGTGAGTAGATGAGACTGCTGTTTTATGACATGTGGCCTTTTTAGGGTCAGACGTGACTCAAGTCTTCCTGAGGAGCAGAAGTGTGCATGTGTGTATTTGGAAGAGAGAGGGAGGTGCAATACAAATTACTTCAGAGCCAAGAGCTATCTGCTGGCTGAATCTGTACACAAGGTGTGTTTGTCACACCTTCCATGTTGGTGTTAAGGTAAAGCTCAGAAGCATGTGGCTTGCTCCATCAGTGCCTTATGGTCCTTGGGTCAGGAGGTTAACTCAGTAGGAGCAGATCTCCAAGACAGAAGTTTTTTGTAACACTCCTAAAGACTATTTGCTCTGGGAGACCAGACTGTGAGGACCAATTTAGAGGTGATAACTGAACATGCCCCAAGAAAAGGGAGTGTGCTGAAGTTTAAGGGAGTCTAACATGACTCTCTTTTCTACAGCAAGTTGAAAAGTGCAAGTATTTACAAGTATCATGGAGCTTCATTTGCTGTATGTGTGCTGTTTGCTCCCCCCTCCCAAACACTTCTTGTCACCTCTCAGCCCCTGAAAGAAAAGAAAATTGAAGGTAAATTGGACAGATCACAGAAAGATAAATTATGGTAGCTGCAGCAGCCAAATTTTTCCAAGGACTTTTCCAAGTCTTGCAGCACCCGGACCAAACTGAGTAAGGATGTTCCTGGTTGTAGTAAGTTTCAAAAGAGATTTGGTAGTGTTTTCAGATACGGATCCCAAAATTTAAACACTAAGTCCTTATTTAAACCCAAGCAGTCCTAGGCTCTGTATGGTCTCCCTCAAGTACTTGCTTATTACTGATATAAGGTGAAAAGAATGGAACGTTTATTGAAAGTTTTTCTTGTTCTTCACTGAAGGTAATTTTATTTAAAAGTGCATCTATAGTACAAAAGCCAGAAAAATGAATCTTTTTAAAGCTTTTTAATACTCTCCTTTTTTTCTTGTTCTGCAAAATAATGTTGTAAAATGGACAAAAAAAGTCTTTTATCTATGCAAAAAAGATCTTTAAGATTAAGGAGCATTTTGAGAAAAAAATATGCTAAAATAAATCTAGGGCATTTGACAACTTCTGCTTTAAAAGCTTTATTTTAAACGAATGATTCTCGCAAATAGGAAATACTGTCCTTGGACTACCATGGTACAATAAGGGTGCCCTCTATGGGTGACTGGGGCTAGAAACAGAGCAGAAAGCATCTTTCCACAGTAATTCAGCCAACTGGGAAACATGGCAATGTAACAGTGGCCAAGATGACAGTGTGGCGGCTTGCTTGTTTAGCTCTAGAATTAGAAGTTGACAGCATACTTGACTGTCCGTGTGTATGTATACAGGTGTGGCCTTAAAGATATAGGTGAAATGCTGTACACCGAGAGAGGAAATAACTCACAGAAAGCACTTGCATCTCATTTGTGATGCTTTTTTCAGAAATTCCTATTGAAATCAAAAGAAGAAAAAGACCACTGGCCTAGGCATAAATGGCATTGATTTAAAAACTGAGATGCTTTCTTGCTTTAACTTTTGTTTCCAGGTTTTCCTGTTTCCACAGGTCACAGTAGCACAGGGAACTAGAAAAATATTGAGGGAAAAGTACAAAGTAGTTTTTAATGCTGGCATGAGTTAATGCAGTGTAGTGCATAAATCTGTAGCTTAGTGTTTTTCCTCACCTGTAAGATCTCATACTGTCAGCATGCTCTACCTAAACAGCATGAATTTCCAGGATGAAATGGTTAGTTATCAACAATGCGCCCAATATCCAACTTTTTTCTAACTTAAATTCAATGATCCTTCAACTTCATTGATTCTTTGACTTATTAATACAATGTAATTTTTTCAAGTAATAGGCATACAGGCTGATTTTTTTTTCTCATTTTTTTCTTGGTTCATCAAGGCAGAAGGTCTAATAAGCATGTACAAAGCCAGGAAAATCATAAGAAGACACCCCCCTACTCCTCCACCCACCCCCCCCCAACAAGTAACTCTAATCCAGATCCAGTGTGTGGCAAGAAAAGCTATAAAATGCGCACAAGGAAAATGGATGTGAACCTGAGCTGGAAAAAGGAATTCAAAATGGAATAAAGGGCACTTATCAATAGTGTGTGTGATTAAGGGTAGAATCTTATCTTAATTATAGACCCGCAATCCAGAATTACTGCATTGTTTACAGGTAATTAAATCAATGAAGTGATTTAAGATGTGAACTGGTGTCACCGAGATAAAAATCTGGCCGGTCAAGAGAGTGGTTGTTTAGAACATGGTGTCAAAAGCGAGAATCCAAATTCAGTACTGAACTTGCACGGTTGATGGTATTCGGGCACTTGTAACCTGAATACATCACCATTGATCTTCCTTAGATTTCATAAAACTATTCTTTTCCTAAGGGCTATTCACTCCTGTATTTCAGCTCCTTACCTCTAAGTGTTGCGTAAAAAAACCAGAGGGTGCAGAGTAATTTTCCTGGGAAAACCATACTTTTTGGGAAAAAAAACCCAAACCAAAATACGCAAAAGCCCTTCTCTGGATATTGACCCAGATGGTGTTCTCTCCAAAGTTGATTTTCTCTCCAAAAGTTGGAAAATCTCCTTCCTAAGTGGACAAAATTTCAATGGCAGTGTGAAAGTTTTAGGAAGGTAATTATGGACAATTGAAAGCAGGGAGTAGGAATGGGAATACTTAGGTGACCTTAATTCCAGCTCTAATGAAACTCTCATGCCATTACATGCCTTTGAGATTGGTTGCACGAGGCATAAGCATGGTACTTTAAATCCTGACATTATCCCGTGTATTAGTCCTCTTAATTTCTTTTATCCAAAAGCCCAATCTTTTTAGGAACCAATGTACAAGGTCAGTTATTTCTCTTTTGCCTCCAAGAACCATCCAGCTGAGCTCCTTATTTTAGTGCAAAGTTGGATAGTGCTTACTCACCTTCCAGCTTTAGCAGTCCAGTTAGTTTAAATTCTGTGAAGAATTTGTGATACCATTTGCATATGTATAGGATCACACTGCTCTTGCCTGCCATGACACATGCTTTCTTTGTGTACGTATGGTTTCTGATGGGAAGGTTTCTGATCTTCTGCTTTGCTGGAGGCCCCAAGATCGTTACACTTGCTCTCCTTCAGGCCCATTTTCTTTGCCTCGGGAAAGCACTGTGGCTGTAGGGCTGTCGCTGCTGTGAGTAGTTGCTATCTCTGATTCTAAGGGGAGTGTGATGTCCACAGCCCGGTTTGGAACAGTGCTGGGTTCATTTTTTGCTGTCCCTGTCTGCCTTTCTCCTCCCGCCCTCTCTCCCTCTAATCTCTGGTAGGGTTCCCAACTAAACCCTCAACTGAAACCAGGGCATGAGATATATCAGGTTGTCAAGGGAGCTGCTACTGGATTTGCATTATGGGCAGCTCTGGGGGTCTCAGCAGGTTGAGCTGTAAATTGGATGCAAATTGGCCAGCAAGTTGGGTGCTAGGTACAGAACTAACACAACTGATTAGTAGTAACTCATACTGTATGATTGCCACAAAACTGAACCAGGTGGTATGTTCCAATTAATATTTATAGTCAAAAGCTTTAAAAATCACTAATAATACACTTTACATCATAAAGAGCTAGTGAGGCAAGAGGAAGAACATAGTATGAGGATAGCTGTTGGAGGACTACACTGGCAGCAGGCAAAAGAGCACCAGTACTGAGCAACAAAAGGATTTGCGCTTCCAAACCTACTGAATGCTTTTGAACATCCCACACAAGTAACTCAGTGGGTTCAGCAATTATTCCAGAGGAAAGTTCTGTCAAACTAGATTTAAGATAAACTTTTTGATAAATCCTGTTACCCCGTGTGCAGTGGCAGAGCAGTGTGTGGTGGGAGAATGCAAGGGCTGACACAGCCAACCCTTCCACATCTGGGCAAGCCCAGCTCATGTCAGCCCTGTCCTATGCTGGAGAAACGGGATCCCTCTCGCATGTGGCCTACTGCCAGAGCTTGGGGGGTTTCTGGGTCCCAGGGAGGCAGGGCATATTGAGCAACTCTGAAATTATGAAGATTTTGGTAGGTTGCTTACAGGCCTCAGAGGGTTGGCCATGGTGCAACACGAGAGAAAGAGGATAATGATGAGACCTGGAGTTATTCAAGATAGGGTAGGAAAACAAGTCTTATTGATCAATGTGTAAAGCAACTTCTGGTTGCAAGGAACAAGGAAGAATTTCCTTTGTGGCTAGGCTTGTACAGATGGGAATGTTTTGCCCTCTTATTGCATCTTTAGTACTAGCCACTATTAGTTACTGTATTCCATAGATGGACCAGTGTTAAGGAGTGAAGTCCAGTTTGTCTTAGAAAATTATACTGCATGGAGAGAAGCTTTGTAAAAAGGATAGAGGATATGAAATTAAATTGAGGAAATACCAGATGGCATTAAGCTAAACTAGCCAGCAAACATTAACTTAAAGAAAAGCTTGTTTGGATGAATGCTAAAATAAAGGCTGTCAGGAAAGTGCTGCTCACTTGAAAGGAGCAGGACTTGGCACTTGGTTAAGAATGCTCATAGGCCTTGCCTGCAGCAGCACCTGTCACCATTGAGCAGTTGCTAGACAAGGGCCAGGAAAACAAGTGAGATGCACTTACATCAGTGGTGAATTTAAGGGATCTGGTCATGACAGCGTCACTTTTGAGTGCCTGTAATCAAAGCAAAATGCTTAAAATGAGTGTAGATGCTTTGCCCAGGCAGGACCGGGTCTCGCCTAGTTACTGGGCAAAGTTCTAGTTGGGTTCCAGGGTTGTGACTCAAGCTGGAAAGAAAGCTATAAGCAGGCTGGAGAGAAATGTTTACTGTTTGGTATGGGTATGAAAGGCTTTACTGGAAGGCGAACAGTAAAAATATGAGACAGAACATTAATCTTTGAAAGTTATTATCTGAAGGCATCTTGCTACATCTTTTCCTCTTACATAAACTCTGTATGAATATAAAGATTACTGTTAATAATTCAGGTTACCAAAATCATCCTTGAAGGAAAGAGGAGATCTGGGACAGATTCATATCTGTCAAACGAATTCATCAGCACGTGAGAGATAGGGGCCACAGTGCAGAGGTTTGGCTAGCATATCTCTCCTGATAAGATACAGCAGATTACAAAAGTAAAAAATACCAGATCAAGTTTGAAGGTGTTAAAGGCCCTGCAAGGATCACTGGAAACAAAACTACTCTCCAGTTGTTTTTTTAATCTATTGGTGATGTATTACTAAGGCAACTCTTAAGGAGGGGAAAATTAGTGACAGCATGCAGCAGGAAAAGTAGCTAGTCTCTCATTCAGTTATGAAATTGTGAAAGAGAATGGAAGTAACACAAATCCAGTAATTTTGTTATCATTTTAAATCATATGCTTACTGGTCTCTCCACAAAAATAACTAACATGCCTTTTGGATTGAATTTTCTGAAAACAATGTCTGTTGCTGATAGTTCAGTTGCATTTGGACTCCTTAGAGTCCTTTCATAAAAAGCACTGTGTGTAACTGTGTTTTGTCAGATGCGACTGGAAATCTCTGTCTTTGCTGCAGCACATGGTGTTCCTGATCAGACTGTAGAGAACAGCTAGGAAGTGGTCCAGGGTGAGGAGAAAAAGAGAAAGCTGAACATGTCAGGAGTACAAAAAACACAATCACATGAGCTGCTCAGGCTGTAGCAAAGATACACAAGAGAATGGGTGACAGAAGTAAGGATCCCTGTATCTGCTGCAGAAATGCAGGTGGAGACTGTAGCAACAACACTTGCAATCTCTGAGATGAGACAGTACAGACAGCTTGAAAACACTGTTGCCAGGAGGAGATAAAGGATTCAGGAATGTCATATTGACTTAATCCTCCCTTGCAAGGGATTATGAATTCTTGCTCTCTTCACTCCCAAGCTTAAAGACAGCCTGCTTTTGCTTTACTGTTTAGCAATGTAGAAGCTTGAGATGTACCTCAGCCCAACTCAAGGCTCTTTTGTTTCCAAAGCACTCTGCAAAGAAGCCCCTGTCCCAAAGATCTCAAAAGTTCTCAGAGGCAGTGCAGCCAAAGATAGCACACGCCATTGTGTGCCACAAAGCTGGCAGTGCTGCTTAACTACATGCTTCTGCTTATACAATCATCAGTGAAGCAGTTAACACTGTGACAGAAAACGACGAGCAAATGTAATCATTAAAAAAACCCCCAAAAACAAACCACCACGACTTTTTGTCTGAGGGCAAATACTTCCAGTAACCAAGGGGGGGGGGGGGGGGGCACGGAGGGGCACAGGCTGCAGAGTTAGAGGAAACAAAACACTTCATTCTTGATTTCCAACTGTATGCCGCATAAAATGCAGTGGTAGCAGCTGGCAATCTGTGAAGTGACAGGTTAAAGTGCATTCTGCGTATATACAGTAGCTTGTCGCAGTTGATCTGTTTTGTTTCCATAGAATTTTGTCTTTTCCAAATGCCTAAGTAATTCCAAATAACTGCCAGTAACAGCAAAATAAAAGATGAACTCAATGCATGACCATTAAGAACTTTTCTTTTTTTTCCTTACTAATGTATGCTTAAAATCACCTTAAAATAATAAAATGTGCAGTTTTAATCTCAAAATTATTCTGCTTCAGTATCACTGTGTAATGACATGAGGCTTCATCCTATGACAGCCAAGGCTGGAAAGAGGGTCTTTGTGTTCTTTGGGAGGAATCACTCCCAGATTTCATGCTTACATGCTTGTTTCTGTATCTGAAAGATTTCAACATACTAGAAGTTTGAGAACCATTACCTTTTCTTTCCTTTGGAAGACAGAAAATCTGGAGATTTGGCTAAATCAGACAACCTTTATGGGCTAAAAACTACAAAAAAGACAACTTGCATGATTTTGTAAAGCATTTCTACGTAGTTTTTCCTGTAATGCATTTGATGTTTACAGGACACGTTCGACTTACTGGGTCTTGCTGATAGGAGGAACCGCATAACTCACCAGTGACTTTGCTATTTCTTAATACTTCAGTGATCCTGAGCCATTCCTGGCAGAATTTCATGACATGTTATATCACACTGCGCTCTCTCAGACTGATCACGCAATCTTGAGGCAATGTTCAGCCTACAGCAGGATGTGGTTAAGCAGGCACCAGCAAAGATGTCATTTGGGGATTGACTCCTTATGAGTCCTAGGTTTCTGATTTCTGATGAGAATTGCTTGACAATTCTCCTACCATGTGGCAAATCACAAGGGTATTTGGGGGATATAATTTGAGATCATGGGTAGTTTTGCTATAAGTTTCTATAGGACCAAGGATAAGTGCTGTACCAGAAAGGACCCCTACAAGAGAGGCTCAGTGCAGTGCAGAGCACAGCGTGCTGCATCCTTTCTGTAGGCCATCTTTAGGAGGCTGTGCTTTGGGAGATTGCAGCAGTGTGTTTGAAGGATGTTTATGAATGTCTTTCATTATGCCTGGGAGTGGACGGGACAGCACTGTAGTGGCACACTGATGCAGTCATAGGATATTTAGAAAAATGAGTTAACTTTTTAGGATGTGCCTTAGGCCAAATGGGAAATGGTTAGGAAAAGTCTGTGGCAAATGTTATCTAGAGGCTGGGCTGGATTACATTTCTTGGCTCTGTAAACTGTGAGTTTGTGACTGAATGCTGTTCTCTGAATGCTCCTTCCAGCAATATGTCTGTTTCCCTCCTTTTTTGTTGTTATCTTATATTTTTCTTTTTTCAACAGATCGACAAGACATTTTACAATTCCATTTTAAGGAAAAAATACATCCGTTCACGCTTAATCAGAGTGAGGTATGTGAGATTATAATAAATGCACGCAGCTGAGACAAAATGAAATGTACACCAAGCAAAGTGCAGTTAGAGAGCCATTTGATCTGATTCAGTAAAGTGTATTTTATGTAAAACTGGAGCATAACCCCCAGTTGAGCATAATCTTATTCTGAACCATGCCCTCCTTTGGATCTTGATGCAGAAGATAAACTTCAGTCAGTCCAAATTCTGTACAAGTTTGTGTTCAGAACTTGAGCAAGCTTTAGCTAATAAAGCAGCTATAACTTGAGCTATCTAAAAAAAGCATTTTCAAAACTATTTCCTTCACTGTAATGCAGATGTCATTTTACTTCTAGTATTGCTCCTGTGCTGGGCTTGTAGAGTAAAACCCAAGCATGGCTGTGCTGGTTCAGAAGGTCTCACTTGTCACTGTTGTGTCTCAAAGAACTGACATAAGTAGGTGCCTAGGGAACAGTAGCAGCCCAACAGACATGTATGATAACTGCTTCTTGGTATGCTCCCTACCTCCAGCTATTTACCACTTGGAATTTCCTGAAGTGCTTGTGGTTTGTTTAGCAGCCCCCAGTGGAGTTATTTTCCAAGGACTTGTCCAGTCTCCCCTGGACTCTTGAAATTTGTGCACCTCAGTCATTTAGTAAGGAGTTACTTGTGAAGAGCCACCTTCTTTGGATCATTCAATGGCCCCTAGTTCTTCTGCTGGAAGAGGTGATGACAAGTTGATCTCTATCCTTCTCTCCATGCAATTAGTCGTATCGGACACTCCCATCGTATCACTTTTCTCTCTTGTACCCTATGAGCTCTACTGTTTCTTTCAGTTGAAAGTCCCAGGCTGTTCAACCATTCTTTGCAGGAACTGTTCCTTGTCACCCTGCTCCCGTATCTCTTTCAGGTCTGCTGTCCCTGCTTTTTGAGATGAAGGGGTCAGACCTGTGGCTGGGATTATGATTGAGCAATGTTGTTTGTTTTTTTTTTTCTCTTTTATTCTCTGTTCATTTGCCAATAATATCTAATATTCTATTGGATTTTTTGACCACTGTTGAGTGCTGAAAGTGACCTGTTAATAGAACTGTCTATTGTAATATTAGGGTCTTGTTCCTGAGTGACAGTGCCCATCGCTTTGCAAGTAAGCCTTGAATGTCTTAATAATCACGCGCTAAAGCTGCAAGACTAATGATAGCAGCCTCGAGATCTTATTCTTGTGAATGTATTTCTCCTTGTTCTTCTATGGTTTGTGAAATCCAGCCCCCTGCTCTACCTTAGCTTAATGCCCAGTTAGGCAAATCACACAAGTCATTATTTGAATGTAGCTTTAGAAATATTTTTCAATACTGACTAGAGTGTTACAAGTGTAGACAAGGTGATTTAAGGATCCAAGAGGCCAATCTGCAGGGAGAATGTTTTTCATTACTTCTTGTTCCCAAGGACAGACTTACTGTGGTGTTTGCTGTGTTGGATGCAAGACTTGTATGCTCCAAAGCTTGTTTACTTTTTCAAATATACAAGCTTTATGCCTCTTGAAGTGCTCAGGCTGCAAGCTCTTTTAAGCAGGGTCATTGTTGTGAATTTGCTTGAAAAGCATTGTGCATGTTTTTTGGCTCAGTATAAACAACGCATTAGTAATAATGCCCACTGCTCACTGAGAAAGACAAAACAAATCTTGACTAGGTGTCTTTGGCTCTAGACCTTTGCTATATAGTGAGTGATTCAAGGCAGGCTGTACTTACCTGAGGGTTTCGAGAGGTGTGGTGTGCTTGCAAGAGTTGATACAGTAATTCCAGTGTGGCACAGCACAGGAAGAGGAGTGGGGGGAGAGGTGCGGGAACACCTCAGAAATGCAGAGCAACACCCACAGTTGGATCAGATAATATCTGGAAAATAAATGGAGTGCCAATCACACTGAAGTTGGCACAAAGGGAAAAAACAGCCTGTTGGAAAGTTCACTCAGTCTCAATTATGAGATCCTTGAGGCAAGGAACATGTCTTTCTGCTCAGCTACGAAACACTCAGCATGCCTTGGTGTGCTCATAACACATGGCCTTTTATTTGCCCTTCACTGGCAATAGCAGGAGTGTCTGTTTCATTTTGGCGCATGTTCCTTTCGAAGATCATAGCCTGATTGCATGCCTTCTGTATAAGCTACTAGCCTTCTATTTTTAATTATCTTATTTTTCCTTTATATAATTACAAATTTCCAAGTATCATGGTTTAAACCCAGCCAGCAACTAGGCACCACGCAGCCGCTCACTCACTTTCCCCCCACTCCCCCATGGGATGGCGAGGAGAATCGGAAAAAAAAGTAAAACTCGTGGGTTGAGATAAGAACTATTTAATAACTGAAGTCAAATAAAATGTAAAACTAACAATAATAATACTACTACTAGTAATGAAAAGGAATAAAATAAAATGAAAAAATAAACCCAAGAAAAAAAACAAGCGATGCACAATGCAGTTGCCCACCACCTGCTGACCGATGTCCGAGCAGCGATCCACCCCTCCTGGCCAATGGGCTTATCTCACTATCACAAAGATAGCGAGATATAACTGGAAGATCTTCTCTTTTCCTCTCCCATCTGAATGATGCTTAAGACAGAGCAACCTGCTTTTAGCTTGCCCCCTCTATGAAGTAACTGTGATTCCACCTGTTGTGGGCTGTGTCATTGCTTCTTGGCTCAGGCAGGAGAAAGCACAGGAGAGAAGGTTCTCGGTGCATGCTCTTATCTTCCCTGTGTAATGACCAAGGATAAGCCATCTGCAAGCACAGAGCAAGATTTACTATGCCAGATCAGATACTTTGGTGTTTGTAGTCTAGCATTCAGTCTCTTGCAGTATCTGATGCTTTAAGGAAAAATAAATACTACTACCAGGTGAATTCAGTCTGTTGGAAGATTTTTCTTCCTTTTCTTTCCTCTGATCTTACATAAAAACTGTGGAAATGTGTGTCCCAGTGTGGGTGCTGCTTGTACTTTTCAGTGAGATGTTAAAGGCCCCTTTTGTGGTCCATCTCTTGGACTGTGATAAGTAGATTGTGGATATGCTGCTGAGTTTTCATTTATTGTTGCATAACGTGAGGTTATTAGTCACGTTCTCCCAAGAGATTTCAGTGGTGGAATTGGGTTGTGTGGTCAAGTACCTTTTTGACAGCAATTGGAGATTTTTATTCTGTGTATGTATGCAACCCTGAAAAGGTCTGTCTAGATACCGTTAACCATCTACCTGATGTTTCTGAAGTGCTGTGTATCCAGCTTTTCATTGCAGTCAGATCAGTTCATTCCCTCCTGCTCTTGTGTCTCAACCATGCCATCAGTGACTGCTTTTTAGACTCCATTGTAATGTTGTTCTGGCCATTAGTTCACAGAAAACATCATGCCTTCTTCTAGCCTAAGACATGTTTGGCCATTCAGCATTTGCTTGGATTTCTTTTGGCAATACCTTCTCTCAAAAATGTACAAAATGTTCAAAGATGTATCTAATCCTTTATGTTACATTGCCATTGCTAGAGCAGCTAAGATAAAAACTAAGAAATGCAGAAATGGGCTGAAGGTAACCAGACTGTGTTTCGTTGGTTTGTAGCCCAGATGCTGATGGTGTGATGGCAGAGGCTTTGCTCACATTCTGGTTCTCCTCCACGGATTCTAGAGAAGCATTGCGAGAAAGAGTTGAAAGGATCTTACGGAGGGGCCTGAAAAAATACACAGGGCCCCTGCGAATAAATGTCAGATCTTCTACCATCTCAAGTAAGTATATTACATCTCTCTTAAAGGTAGTTCTTGCCCTTTTCTGATGGATGAGACTTGATTTTTCCTTTCTGATGATGGCTGTTACTGAGTCTGAATGACAGTCTTTCCTGCTCATTAAGTTAGAACAAAATCAGTGGCAATATATAACCCCCCTTTTAAATATGTCTTAAATATGCATAAACAGGAGTAGTTGCTTTGTGGCCTTACAGTACAGCCTTAGCCTCCCTCCAAACTGCAGTACTAACCTTATGCTACTATCAGGGTGAAGAGTAGGAGCCTCACCACAGTGCTTCAGTACACAGCAACACAAACATGCTCCCTAGGTCTTTGCTTCTCCGAGGAGTCTGAAAGTGCAGAAACTATGCTTGGATGACAGTGGGGAAACAGCCAATGCACTGAAAAAATATATTTGGTGGGAGGATCAAAATCCTTGCAAATTCCCCAGGGGAAAGGGAAAGAAACGGAAAATGTTCTCATCTATATGACTTCTCAGCTGAGGATCTAGCCCCTTCTTTGCAAAGCAGACCTGCATCTGCAGGATATGAAAATTAACAGCGCTGTCTTTTTGATTTAGTGAATTACCAAACAGACACTGAAAGGCAGCTTTCCCTCCTCTTCTAGGCTTCTGATCTGTTAGAGATTTTTTGTGCAGGCTTGGACTCTTGTCTCTGACTTGGCTTCAGTTATATATAGTCAGCATTTTTTCTGGATGTCAGACTTTTCAAGAATGACTTGCTAGTTGAAAGGAAGGGGCAGGTACTTGCTCCATTTGTTTTTGCAGACCTTTTGCTTACTCCTAGCACAAGGGTGACGGTACAGCACATGGGTGGCCACTTGCTGCTTGCTGTTCCACACCAGACTACTTAAACCAGCAGACATCTGCAGAGGCCAGACAGCTGTGTTGAAACACAAGAAGCCTCGGCCAGATTCCATGCTGGATGGATCCAGACTTCCTCCCACTCAGAAATGACCAGGAGCAACCTCTTGTTCTGCCTCTCAGTGCTTGAACTGGGCACATTGCATTGCAGCAATGCAGTGAAACTCAAATATGAGCTGTCACACACCCATTGTTTCTTGATGGGCCAGCCAGTCTTCCCCATTGGAATGGCTCAGGATGATAGGTGACATCCCTTTGGGCAAAGAAACACCATTTCTCCGCAGTGTTGTTTATATGCTGGTAGTTCCTGTTCAGCAAAGTGCATGTGTAATTTGTCCCAGATAGAAGTACTGTGTGGGCATTAATTAGAGAGATTCAAAGAGTTGGGGGGGGGGGGGGGGGGGGGGTGGTTTTTTGGTTTTTTTTAAAGACAGTCAGGTCATGAGTTAGTGAATTTTGATGCTTCAGTTTAATTTGGCGCCTTACATAAAGGACAAAATTGGAAAGAGTACAAATATGCTTGTTAGAAAAGGACTGTGATCTCCTCATCGAGTTATCTGATTAGCTGCTTTTATTCAGTCTGGTAAATGTGGGAAGTGACTCAAAACT
This sequence comes from Haliaeetus leucocephalus, assembly GCF_000737465.1. Lineage (NCBI taxonomy): Eukaryota > Metazoa > Chordata > Aves > Accipitriformes > Accipitridae > Haliaeetus > Haliaeetus leucocephalus. The sequence goes on from NW_010972576.1 coordinate 17,021,803, forward strand.
CTGTTTTCATTGACCTTGAACTGCACCAGGGCTGTTTCAGTAATGTACTAGTTGCTAGTTAAAAAAATTAGTTGATACAATTGAATCACAATGTTTTCATTAAATATTTGGTCTCAGTAAAAGATGGCATCTCTCTGTTACTTTGATAAAGTTGTATGATAAACTTTGTGTTGCTTTTCTTGGATCTCTCAGCCTAACCATAAAACACTGACTACTTAGGTCTACCATTCACTACAGGACTAGCATTGTGCAACCATTACCTATGACACAAAGGAACGTAAACAATATCTTGCCATTTCTAAGAGATGACAATAAAAGGTTCCATTTAGATCTTTCTTTGCTGATAGGATTTCAGCAGTACTATGAGGCTTGGGCAAGCTCCTGTTGGTGCTACCGTTTAAGAACACCAGGTTGACTCAAGTGAAGGGTATAGAAGAGCACTCCCATGCTTTTAGAGGAGATGCGGGTCTCAATTTAAAAGCTTGTCTTCTTCCTCATACCTGGGAGAAGTGACAATTTTCAACAAATCCTGGCAGTCCAGAGAAGGGTCTAGGTTTTGCATTTCCCGCTTCTCTGTCCCCTCCTGAAATATCCTATCCAACCTTAGTATTTAAACCAAGGAAAGCTAAGAAGCCCTAGGCTTTTTCCATGCTCTGTAGCACCTTTCTAAATTTTGCTTCATTGTAGCTTTGATGGTTTTGCCAGCTGGAATCCTTGTTTATGTTGAGGCAATCTCAGAACAATTTCATAATGGCTTGTAAAAAAATCATTAACCTGTTCATTGTAATCATCTTATCAAAAGATTCTAATTTGGGGGCCATAATATATAGCTTAGTTTAGCTAAGCATAGCTAACTAGTTGAAGAAATCCAGGTCAGGCACTTATTTACATTGCATGCTAGGAGGGTCTGCTAAGGAGAACCTCCTTAAGTCTTCCTCCCCGGATCTAATCATCTTGTTGTTCAACACCCTGTCTCAACTTGCACTTCACTCAAAAGTATTTGCTTTGAGGATCAGCTCCAACAAACTCCTACAAATTGGCTGCAATGCTCGGATCTTCAGCTGCAGTTCAGGGCAGCAGTACAAAACTAACTAGTCTGCCAGACCAGGGGTAGAACTTGCATTGCTTCTTCATTCCTGAGGATTGGGAATAAAGAGGGGATAAAATCTAAACTGACAATGTTTTATTAGTTCAGGGTTTTTTTCAAAAAGAGAGAGAAGCTTGATTGTACAGATGTAAAAAATAGCAAGTGTGCAAAATTTAAAGGAAAACAATATTGTCTCTGGTTTGTATCATCACTAAGCAGTAGATGTTCTTTACATGGGGCTGCAAAAATACATTTGTATCAAGGTATCTTCAGATGTGTTATTACGGAAGTCCCTGCTTTCTTATTTAGCTAGACTTCATAATCCCCTGGTCAAGGACACTGGTATCTCCAGACATCCACTATAGCTTTGATAGAAAATAGGAGGTGATAGAGATCTCTGCACTTGTGTACAAACCCCACTGGAAGCCCAAATGTTTTTCAGTGGAGAGTCAAGCAAACTAAGTCCTATCTTCTCTCAACAGCAGTGCAAGGGCCAGCAAAATGAGATATCAAAGTTGGGTGACTTGGAAACACCTACGTTAGGACTTGCTCTTCCACTGGCACTGAAAGAAGAAGGTGTTGCAGTTTGTCCTCCATATAGTTCTGGCACCAAAGAGATCTCATACAAGGCTGAATTTTTTTCCCCAGGGTTTCTTGGTTAGAAGTAGAGTCAACTCACAGCCTGGATCCCCATTAAGCAAGGTGTAGAGCAGCTTGCCAGACTATTTCCTTTTGTCAGGTAGGTTGGAAGTCTCCCAGAATGTATTTTTGGGAATGCACTTCTGACGTCAGAAAGAAACTGGTTGCAAGATCACTGGCACTGTTCAAAGTGAGTAGGAAATATTTCCACCTGATATACAGCCAAGGGTTTTGACCATGAACAATGAGTCATGAATTCGTTTTGATCAACAAGTTAACTGTTATTGTTTCTATTTATCTGGCATCTGGGGCTTGCTAAAGCACCATACAAATACAAAGTGCAGAACCTGGGAGACAGATTCTCACTTCTTTATTGAGTCTTCTGTGGGAGACAAGCAGATGAGTGTCTGACCTGGATGACTGAGGAATATTTCATCTCAAATAATGTATGTAGCAGTCTGATTTTTTTTGTACTTTACCAGCCACAACAGCAGCTTGGGGGAGTGGAACAGGACATGCACCTGTGCATTGGGAAATACAGTGGAGATATGACATTCCTCCACTTTGATGCCATTACTTTGGCACAAGGTGGTACATTTCAGTGTTTGCAAGAGTCTAGAGAGGCTAACTGAAATTGGATGGACTGAAATGTATTTTAAAATGAATATTTTGCAAGGACATGCTTGTGATGAAGGAATTAAGCAGGAAATCATCCTGGTCTGACTTCTTAGATGACCCAGATAAGTTGATTTAATTAATTTCCTCACTCAGGTCTTGTTTTTCCCTTTCTCTGCCTTGCCTGCAGAGGTTGCTAGTAATTTGGGCTGCCCCTACTGTAGTGAGACCTTGACTGCAGCTGGGGCATAAGTGTAGGTCAGGAAGAAAAATAATGCTAAAAACTGTATCAGCTTGGATACACGCTGCTGAACTGGTACATAATTCCTCATGCAGATCCATCCTCGGGCTGCAGGATGCCCAGATGGAGGAGTTGTAAATACACTGTGAGGTGTGGACCTCTGTTCTCACGGACAGAATTAAAATGTGGTTGATGGGGGGCGGGGGGTGAAGTCATGGATGTGAGGACAGGTCCAGTGGACATAAGTAGGGAGGGAAGGGCTGGGTGACAGGGACAATTAGAGGTACAAAGCCTTTGCCTTGTCTCTACCAGGTTACTCTCTCCTGTTGAAGGAATGAGAATTGCATCACCTGTATCTAAGCCATGTTTTGCTGCTTCTACAAGGGTGCATAACTCTAGGGAGGTAATTCCTGTTGAGAGAGCGGTGAGAATATTGGAAGGTTAGAGGGGAGATGTTCTAAGTCGTGGGCACTATGTAACCACACAAGAGCATGACTTTCCTGCTGAGCCCAAAGCTCATGTTTTGCCATCTTTCAGGAAACTCCTGCATTTCCTTTTGGGTACAGTTTTTGGAACATGACTGAATCTGCTCCTCAATGCTCTCATTCCCATTTCACCCCAGTACCTCGGGCCTTCATGGTCTTTAACGTAATTAAAGAGTATTAGAGTAGAGCTATTATCCCCACCTCTGTCTGCACTGCAGGACAGATGCACTCTGTGACATTCCTCTCAGCTACCCAGGTTGGTGACCTACTGAAACGTGTCAGAGATCCTTTTTTGCCTGCATGCACTGTTGTTACCCTAAATAACACTGAACTAGGTGAGCCCCCTGTTTCTGATGCAGCTGAGAATTTTGTAATTCTCTCTTTTTTTGACAAGTTTTTATTAAAGTGTGACAAAGGACAGTGGGGAAAACATTTCCTCTGCTCCCTGGTGCACTTCACAAAGCTGTGCTTCAAATGCGTGTCCAAGAATGTGTTATTAGTACTGAAGCACGTACTTTTTCTTAATTTTTTTTATGTTTACAACCCTCTTCTCCCTTCATAACCCATTTGAGATAATGTCTACCTTGCCTTCTCTGTGTGAAAAAACAACTTACACAAGCAAGATGTGGGAACTTAATATAATAGAGAATGGAACATGTAGTTTGCCTTTGAAGCTAGCAGTTATATTATGACATAGAGAAAATCACGGGTGGAAACCTTTAAAGAAAATCAAGTTTCTTGTGGGAATCCACATCTGTGAAAAATTATCTAATTGGGTAAAGCTGTATCAGATTTTTAAAATTAATTTCTCATCTTTAATTTTGTAGCCATCTCTGGCCCTTTCCACACTGAAAATGCATAATGTCCCGTAATAATGCATTTGCTTGCCTTGTTTGAACTACTTCCATATAACGTCCGGTCCATTTATGTCACTGAGAGTTCTGCCTGTTATTTTCCTTTTAATGCAAACACTGATCACTGTGGCTTAAATGAAATGAGGCAGTGGACACAAGACTAATTCTTCTGATGCAGTGACACTGGTATTATTTAAAGACGTGGCAAAGCAAGCACATTTTTCTGTAGGAATCTCTGACTCCCTCAGAGATAAGTGGTCACATTCACTCTGCAGTTAACTACAAACCCGCAAACATTTAGGTGGTTGCCAAATAGATCCATGGGCTTTGGGCACTGAACTCACTTAGAAATCCTGGCCTTAACTGGTTATTGCATATAAACAATTACCAAAATAAAGATGCTTTCCTGCTCTTGCTTAGTCCCCTTTTCTTTCCATGTTTGCTCAAAGACATAAGTTGAAGAGTAAAAAAGTTATTTACTGATAAGTTATTAATCTCAAATAGTAACTGCAAGTCACTATTCTCATTAGTCAGAAATTAAGACCAATAATTTAAGTGTATTTTAAGGTTATTCCATTTACTAAATATGCAAAATAACTGTATGAACAAAATTGCTTGTCCAGTTGGAGAACAGAGCCCTCTTCTGAAAGATGGAATCCCTAAGCCACGTTTCAGTAGATTGCTGTGATTTTAATTTAAACAGTAGTTTTCTCTTGTAAGTTAGGCAAGCTTTAATTAAATAGCAAGTTCCATTTTACAGGTAGGCAATGCATGTTCAAGTTGAACTTGTTCTTGTTTACAGTGGAAGCCTGAACACTGTTTTCCTAAATGCGGCACAAACAACTATTTTTGCAGCCGTATGTGGTTGGGACAAGATATGACACTTAATTGTTACTAATTGATGCTTTTTCTTGGTAGTGCAAACAACTAGGGCAACTAGTAAATGAGCAGGGCAGCAAAATTGCCTCTCGTGCCTTACAAGTGATTGCTTCAAGGCAGGGCTTGCAACATGTTGGCTGGCACAAAGTGAGCAGCTATGCTGTTGACCAGGCCCAAAATGTCAAGCTAGTAACAAACGAAGGCAAGCCCCTAACGAGGTAAGCCAGTAAGCGACGTGATTTTCAGCAGCATCGTGTAACCCAAAGTGCTCCTTCCTTTTGATGGGATCTGCTGTGGGATGGGCTTATCTGAAAATAGTGTCGGTTCAGGTTTCCAAACACACACATATGCTCTGGGTTTGGGGTCTTGGTTTTGAGTCCCGGGTATTATGCGCTAATTTCACCTGTCCCGATCTGCATGATGGGTTCCTGGGTCTGTGTCCTGGTTTCAGCTGGGATAGAGTTAATTGTCTTCCTAGTAGCTGGTATGGTGCTATGTTTTGAGTGCAGTATGAGAAGAATGTTGGTAACACTGATGTTTTCAGTTGTTGCTAAGTAGTATCTAGACTAAAGTCAAGGATTTTTCAGCTTCTCTGGCCCAGCCAGCGAGACAGCTGGAGGGGCACAAGAAGTTGGCACAGGACACAGCCAGGACAGCTGACTCAAACTGGCCGAAGGGGTATTCCATACCATGTGATGTCATGTCCAGGATATAAACTGGGGGGAGTGGGGGTGGGGGGATTGCCACTCGGGGATTAACTGGGCATCGATTGGCGGGTGGTGAGCAACTGCCCTGCGCATCATTTGTACATTCCAATTCTTTTTATTACTACTGTTGTCATTTTATTAGTGTTATCATTATCATTATTAGTTTCTTCTTTTCTGTTCTATTAAATCATTCTTATCTCAACCCACGAGTTTTACTTCTTTTCCCAATTTTCTCCCCCATCCCACTGGGGGGGAGGAGTGAGTGAGTGGCTGTGTGGTGCTTAGTTGCTGGCTGGGCTTAAACCACGACAGTCTGTTGCCAGACAGACCTGCTTTCACTCTTAAAAAATCCCTTTACTTTGAGGTTTTCTCCATTGCTGTGGTGTTTTCTTTAGTACTAGTGTTCCAGCTCCCAGTGTGGGATACATGGTCAGGGCACTGTATCTGGCAGATCTCTAAAGCAAAGCAGCGCCTCTACCCTGGTGGATACAGCATTGAATTTATTGACAGGTGTCACTGACCTTTTTCCTTCAGTAGTGGGTGGATGGGAGAGTACATCAGCTGCATAGTCCTGATATATTATAAAATATGCTAAAAATTAAAGCTGTACAGACATCCTATTTAAGACTTGCAGTGTGTGCGTGGAAGACTTTTCTCCAGTTATACACAGGTTGGTCCAACTGGAAACAATGGGTAAAATTTTGCCCACTTGAGGTTTGTACTTTTTTCTATGTGCCTCATAAAAAGGCAAACAGAGATATAGACAGGTGCCTTGCAGAACAGCTGCATGACTCACAGCAAAACTCAGTGCAGTGAGAACATGCTAATTGAATTGCTTCCAGCACTGTGCTTGAACAAGCTGGTTGCTCCTTTTGTCTTCTCGATGAGCTTTGCAATATAATGTAAGTGTTAATAATTGACTGCAGGCTTTATAATTAGGCATTGTGAGGTAAATGTCTCTCCACCCAGAGAGGAGCTAAAAGAACACTATTATCAATATTGCACTTGAAGGCAAAAGGTGCTTTTACATTATTGATTACATTTGTTGGTTTATTACCAGTTTCCACCTATAAAATATTAGAGTGACCCAAATTATGAGCTAGTTCTGAAGGTTGTGTGAATTTCTAGGAAAACATTGGATGCTCATCATAGTTGAAACAAACAAGTAGGGCCAGATTTTTCAAAGCACTTCTTGCCAATATAAACATATGGGTAAAGTAGCCAAATACTTAGCAGAGCTCAGTACCCATTTTTTTTTCACTCACTTTGTAACTTACCAAACAGTAATGTTTACACCACCGATGAATCCCTCTTCTGGCCTAGCTTTTACTGTCTGGTATTATTACATTTTGATGTAAGGGATCTTGGCAACAACCAACCATATCATCCATGGAAATTCACAGAATATAACTGACATTCCTGAAATGCAGAAGTACCTGTACATTCCACCCCTTGCCTCTGTGAATCACATATTTAAGAATTATCATTAAAATCCACATTGATCCCACTATCTTCATAAACTTCACTCGCATCAGCAAAAAAGAATTCCCCACACCAAAATCAAAACAACATAATCACAACACTGAACGAAAGTGGACAATTTACACACAGTCTACCCCTTGTCCCTTTACCACAATTACAAAACCTGAAAATTCCCCACAATTGTCCCACTCTCTAACAGTGTTCAGTCCATGTTTTGCACGTTACCTCTCCCAATTACTATCCTTATCTTGAATTCCTCACGCCCCATGTTGGACACCAAAAAAGGACTGTGGTGGGTTGACCCTGGCTGGACGCCAGGTGCCCACCCAAGCCGTTCTATCACTCCCCCTCCTCAGCTGGACAGGAGAGAGAAAATATAACAAAGGGCTTGTGGGTCGAGATAAGGACAGGAAGAGATCACTCACCAATTACCGTTACAGGCAAAATGGACTTGACCTGGGGAGAATGAATTTAATTTATTGCCAATCAAATCAGAGCAGGATAATGAGAAATAAACCCAAACCTTAGAACACCTTCCCCCTACCCCTCCCTTCTTCCCAGGCACAGCTTCACTCCTGGATTCTCTACCTCCTCCTCCCAGCAGCGCAGGGGGACGGGGAATGGGGGTTGGGGTCAGTTCATCACACCTTGTCTCTGCCGCTCCTTCATCCTCAGGGGGAGGACTCCTCACTCTTCCCTTGCTCCAGTCTGGGGTCCCTTCCACAGGGTGCAGTCGTTCAGGCACAGACTGCTCTGGCGTGGGTCCCCCACGGGGTCACAAGTCCTGCCAGAAAACCTGCTCCAGCGTGGGCTTCTCTCTTCACGGGTTCGCAGGTCTTGCCAGGAGCCTGCTCCAGCGTGGGTCCCCTATGGGGTCACAGCCTCCTTCTGGCATCCACCTGCTCCGGCGTGTGGTCCTCCACAGTGGATATCTGCTCCACCATGGACCTCTGTGGGCTGCAGGGGGACAGCCTGCCTCACCATGGTCTTCACCATGGGCTGCAGGGGAATGACTGCTCTGGTGCCTGGAGCACCTCCTCCCCCTCCTTCTTCACTGACCTTGGGGTCTGCAGAGTTGTTTCTCTTACATGTTCTCACTCCTCTCTCCAGCTACCTTTTCTGTGCCCACCACAACTTTTTTTCCTTTCTTAAATATGTTATCCCAGAGGTGCCACCACTGTTGCTGATGGGCTTGGCCTTGGCCAGTGGCAGGTCTGCCTTGGAGCCGGCTGGTATTGGCTCTGTCGGACATAGAAGTTTCTAGCGGCTTCTCATAGAAGCCACCCCTGTAGCTCCCCTGCTACCAAAACCTTGCCATGGAAACCCAATACGGGGTTTTCCTCCTTCTTTCATAGGAATTGAGAAAGTACAAGTGAGTATTTTTACTGAAAGGGGACCTTGCAAGTTGTTGCTTGCCCACCAGTAAAACTTATTTATCTTTATTATGTGAACAGTTCCTTTTTATAGTGAGTAAGACTGTGTTGCTATATAAATGTCCAATTATGACTCTTCTCCCGTTCTTACAAAACAAAGGAGCAGCTGCATGCACATATGGCAGCCCTAGCACTGCCTTTGCTCTGTAACATTCCCCACAGTCAAGCTGTACATGCACTGGAGTTCTCTTTCCTTTTTCTATCATGATCTGATTAACGTCATGTTAAGAAATGAATGAGTACACGTCTAGTAATGGTGGATTGCAATTCACCCTGCATACCAGGAGGAGTGCCACAGGCAAAACACAGGTGATACAAGCACAACAGGCAATAAGTATGAGCCAGAGACGACTCCTGGTTTGGTGTGGTTTTGGATCAAAACCAGCACATTATTCTGTGTAGCTGCAAAGAGAAAAGAGAAAGGAAGAAGTGGATAACGACAGGGATCTGCTGAGAAAGGCTATTCAGCCCCAAAATGTGAAGTTGTGTATGCTGTACAAGAATCATTATATATTTTAAAAATTGTATTGAAAGTGTGATTTTTTTTTTTTTTTTAATTTGTTTTTACTGCTGGCAACTAAAATGGTAGCTCTACTAAAAATAGCATTCTGGAAGAAGGGGAATAGACTTATACCTTGAGCCAATGCTTGTTCTTGTCAGCATGAGCATATTGTATTGTCTATAAACATACAACATGCATATTAAAGAAGGGAATGTATTGCTAGAACCTGCTGTGCCATGCAATAAATTGCTATTAACTGTCTATTTTAGTATTAATAGTGTACCAGACACCCTGTTGCTCAATAAGATAGGAGAAGGGAGAATGAGCTGCTGCTATTGTAAGCTGGCATTGCTGCAGGTGAAGTCACTGCCTTCTGATCTTGAAGAGGGCACAGAGTGGGTACGAGATCTCCTCCTCTGGCTCTCACTCTGGTGTAAAACACTGCCAGTTGATTTTTTACAAAAAAGGGATTTCAAAGCTTTCCACTGTAAAAATTTCTCCCCAACAAAATTGTGGATCTTCAGTAATACAGGACTCATTTTGTCCGTACTCCCCTCCAGAAACATCAGGGTCCAGCAGGATGGGGGAGACCCTGTGCCTGGTCCTCAGAGGATATTGGCTGGCTGGAGAACAGCGAGCAGCACCGCAGACAGGAGTGCAATAGCCAGGGCAAGAATGTGACCACATATGAGCTACCCTGGTTTCTCTAGCAGCCCCCCTCAGCTGTGCCTCCTGCAGTGCCCTGTACTCCAATAGCTGTTGGGTGGGACGACCGTGCTGATGGAAAACCTTTTCTGTGCTGTCCTGGCGTTACCCTGACTGTTTGTTTCTTTCAGATATGGAGACGAGAAGAGCAGAAGCCCTCTTCAATGACAGTAAGTGAGGGCTTTTCAAGCCTGGGAAATCTCTGATTGTTTTAATTAGCATTAATAGTCTCTGAGCACTTTTCCCAGCCCTTCAAAGCCTTTTCTCATCCTCCTGTCTAATGAATGTGACCTTGTACTTCACACAGATGAGCCATGTGTTTAGAAATCCTGCTCAGTCACAAGGAAGCCTTTTTTTATTAGTGTCTTCTGGGATACTTAGGAAGACTGGCTTGAAAATAGTGGTGATGCAGTAAAAATCACTTTTCTAGAAAAAGTCTACAGCCACCGCTGAGTTCCCTGGTCAGTTTTTTTGCAGTGAGATGTTCCTTCTGTTAAAAATATCAGCAATTCTGTGAGAAAAGTGCAAACAATGAGAAAAGAGAAAGTGCTGAGGGCTCCATAGAAATCCCCAGCATTGGGCAGAGGGGAGACATGCAGGTCTTTCTCCCTAAGTGCCTATGGCATGCTTCTGCCTCCAGCAGTGCTGGTGTGGAAGCCCGAGGATGCACGTTAAATGTAAACCCTGCCATCTAGGAAACAGAGGACTTTAGCCAGTGAGGCCTGAGCACTGTAATGTTCAGGACACTTGTTTATTTACTAGCCTGATCCAGTTGCTGTTGGCACCAGTGAGAGCTTTTACACTGTGTCTGCTTAATTGTGTATTTGGACAGGCAGAGACTAAGCCATGTTTCTACATGAAAGCTAAGACATTTCAGATGACTCCTAGGTGTACATAGTAGAATTGAGTGAGTGAGGAGGACTTCCAGTAAATAAAGGAACTTAATTGCTTGGGGTAGTTGACTGCTTTAATCACAGTGGCTAGCTGAAAGGTGTACTATTACATGCTAAAGGCAGGAGAGTCCTTATCAGGGATTTGAGTGCATTTTATATTTGAGCAGGTTATAGTTAGAAGCAATCTCTATTATAAATTGATTAAAAGATGTACTTGAATAGAATACTTCATCAAGTCTAATCCTGCCTGCACAGGGCAGGCACTGTTCTCTGCCCCCTTGACGTAGAGTATTAGAACTGCATCTTGGAGCAGCAGCTGCAGAATCTGCTTCATATATGGTTGTGTTGGATGCTGTAGCATAACAATTAATCTCCACCTTGCTACCTGTTATTTTCCTATACACACATTAAGTGATGAGATTTACACCTGAACATGTACCAGCATGTTGTTCAATTAGTGCTTTAAGGGTGGCAGCCTTGCAGAGACCTCTAACACAGTCTGCGAGTGAGAAGTGCCCCAAAAGCTGGTAGGGTTGGGCACATGCAGAAGAGTTTGGAATAATAGCTTTCTGTGTGCTCTCAGAAATTGGGAGTATGTCTAGTGTGCATTGGAAGGCAGAAGTGACCGTAAGGAAATGTATAGAAGTTACATCAGCCTGTGATTCTAATGAAAATGTTCAGGATTTTGGAGTGGCTAGTAGCACAAAATTGTTCCTTATGGAAATATAAGGCAATATTGCTGTAGGGGTTGAGGTAGTTTGTTTTAGAGATGTTTTTAAGCTTCCAGAGAAGGAAGTCAGCTTGTTTGGAGATTTAATAGTCATAAAAAGCCATCTCTGCTTACGAGTTGGGTTTCTTTCAAGTCTTGGAAAGTTTGATCAGTTCCTTAGCAGTGGGCTGTCAAGTAATGGAAGATTAAATAACAACACTTTCTGGGTCCATTTTAGGTGCTGGTGTTCTGGGGCACTGATGGAACTGTGAGTTTTTCCCTGTGTTTTGAACATTGACTTCTCAGGTGGTTGATAGGATTGTGCAGTTTTAGGACCAGTAACTGAGGATTACCAACAGCTTTCAGGAGAGAAACATGCTAGCACAGACAATCTTATCAGTTATGGTATATTCTCCAGTTTTCCTTTCACACAGAACATTTAGGACAAGTAGATTTAGATTTCAGTTATTTCATTCATTGTCATTTTAAATCTCAGAACAGGGCAGACTCTACACTGACCACATGAGCTTCTCAATATCGTATGGCTTTTTTTTTTCCTTCTCAAATTTATGAACAGCTTTCAATCTGCTGTGTTACTGATGCTGCTTTTGACTATAAGGTACTGTTAACATAACTCTGTGCAGCTCCTAGCAGGAAGGGGCAGAGGTTACACTCTGCGTGGCTCCAGTGTTTCACTTCTGAGGACTTCGAGGGCCCTGGGGCTGGCAGCTCTTCAGTGACGTACTACTGACTTCTGCTTTGTCCCCCTCTGGGTCACTGTCTGTGGGAGACAGGCAGTGCAATGGTTTGGATTGTGTTGTCACTATGCAAATAATTCTTAGTTCTGTCTCTTTTCAATGAATTGGGATAGTCCTGTCTGTCAACTTTCCTAATGTCTAGCTGAAATCGAGGCCTGGATGAAAACTAGTGGGTCTTGGTCCAGGTAAGATGGATTTGATGCTGTTTGGATGGGAGAAGACAGCTGAAGCAGCTCTGTCCATTGAGGAAGTTTCTAAAGCTACCAGGGGGCTTCAGTTGCTCCCAAATACCCTGAGTTTCGTGGCTGAAACCATGGATACTTTCATTTCTCTCTGAGATTGGAGGATATTACTTTTTGTCATGGATGCACACCATGCTGGAGGTATCCATGCTTTTGTCATCTCTGGCTTGGATTAGTGTGAAGCTCTTTGCCTGAAGTGCCTCTCCAGGTCCACTTGCAGACTGCCATTTGTGCAACGTGCAGTTGCCTGTTTCCAGGTGACATCTTGCTGATGTAATCTGCATGCATGCGTGGCTTGGATCACTCCCATCTTAGATTTTTCCTTGTTTGTGTTTTATCCTAATGACAAAGTACCCGGGACATTATTTAAGAATTGTCCTGGCTGTGTGGTGAAGGTTTTGATTCCTGATTTGGGCTGCTCACGCAGCTAAGCCTGAATGGTTGACCATCATGGCTTTCCATAATAGTCAGTTGTTCATTCAGGCTTCTAACAGAATGGGTTGTGCATGAGGATCTCTGATTGTTTGGGGTGGCTGGTGGAAGGTATATTGTCTTGTCGATGTTAATATTGTTAGAGAACCTAGGTGGTGTGTAATTTTACATATGTTTTCCACAGCTATTGGCAGGCATATTTACTAAACAGAAGAATAGCTAATATGCTCTTTCTCCTTTTTGACAGTCTGTGGGTTACGGCAGAATAGGTCAGTCAAGTCAATGGCAAAATCATCATCATTGCGAATAGTCGGCGGATTGTCTTCTGCAGAGACTGGGGACTGGCCGTGGCAAGCTAGTTTGCAGTACAATAATATCCATCGTTGTGGTGCAACACTCATCAGCAATACGTGGCTTGTATCTGCAGCTCACTGCTTCAGAGAGTAAGTTCCCATTTTAGAGAGAATCTGCAGCAGAATGTGCCCCATGTGTATCAAGTTGTGTGGCTTTCCAGATTTGCACCACATCCCTGACTCTTCCCAGGGGAACAATTTTCTGCCTTGGAGAAAAGTCAGGGTTAAGCAGACCCATCACCTGAATGTTTCAATCAGAAATTAAAGACTGACTCTTTGGAGCAGAGCTGTCAGTTTTATGAGCAGAAATCAATAGTAATTTGGCATATTGAGCAAAGAAGTGCAGAAAAGGTAATGTGACTGAAATGGCAGAGTATTCGTTTCCTGTTGCACTATGTGTTTTTGAAGGTGCTCCTTCCTGTTACAACTAGGTTGCTGCTCCTGTGGGCTGCTACCAGAAGTTACAATCCCACATTCCTACCCCTCCATTCAGCCATGTGCTCCCAGCACTTCTTTGTTTCAAGCGTGGCAATTGTGAAGCTGCAGGGCATGTAAGATGGAACAGCTGATTGAACAGATTATTAACATGCAAAAAGAGTAATGGAGATGAAGAGTCTTCTAGCAGAAGAGTGTTTTGCTTTGATTACAACCTGCGGCCACACAATGGCTAGGTCAGGAACAAGGAGCAGGGGAGTATGAGACCATGGTTGAGGAGTGAATGCAGAATTGCCACCTTCTAGCAGCAGTCCACAATTACGTGGGACACAGTGTTAGGGAAAGTGATGGATGCCTGAAGAATCTAGTAGGGAGCTGGCTTGAAGGAGCTTTACAATAAAGGTGCTCACCAAGTTTAAAGTCCTGAACATTTATATTTACACCTAAATACTTACAGCACTCTTACCTTTTTCAGCATGAGTCACCCTCAGAAGTGGACTGCTACTTTTGGAGCTCTTTTGAAGCCACCAAGCTTGAAACGATCAGTCAAGACTATTATTATTCATGAAAAGTACCGTTACCCGGAACATGATTATGACATTGCACTTGTGCAGCTCTCTAAACGAGTTGAGTTTACGAGTAGCATACACCGCGTTTGTCTGCCTGAGCCATCTCAGACTTTTCCATACAATATTTATGCTGTCATCACAGGCTGGGGAGCACTTACCAATGATGGTGAGTCCTGAGTCTACCAGGTGACCTGTATGATACATAAACAGTGGCTCTGATCTACTACTGAGTTGATACCACTTCTGTAGCCATATGTTGTATGGCAGCAAGCCTAATGCTTCGTCTATAAGCAATAGGTTTGTTTAATCATAAGCAGCATTTTCTTGTTCTAAAATTAGACTTGACAAAGACAGAACTACAATCCACTGAAGCAGAAAACAGGAAGAAGACTGTTCTCTTTTTCCAGCCTTTCCATTTCATATTGTAAATTCTTAAGAAAGGTAGTCCAGCCATGCTTGTGCTTATTATTAAAGAATTTTAGTCATGGGTTTCTCTAGGTTTGCTTTATTAACAACTCAGAGTTGGGCCACCACCGCAGTGAATGGCGAAAGATATCTCAAGAACGCCTTCTATATATACGATTTTACAAAACATTATGCAATTGATGTCTTGTCAAAAGAAGTTCTTGGTGTTCTTGGTGTTTTTCCATGAACTCTCAGTTCTCTATTCTCCAGTGGTTTCAAAAGTCCAATACATTTTCCTGTCTCAACTGATTCTTATTGTCTCATCTTGGTTCTTCTGAAGTTAGTGGTCGTAGGCAGGTCTCCGGTCACCACAGTCACTTATCTTCTTACACATCAAAGATCACCTTTGAATTTCTGAGAATCACTCAGGTTGTTTTATTAATTCATCTTACTCTAAAGTTAATCACTTACTCTTATCTATTCTTATGTCTTAGGACTAAGATGTATGATCCTTTTTCTGTTGATTCAGCTTGACTGGATTTTAAGCCAGCCATGGTGAGAGCTACACAAAGGACAAATAAGCAACTTATGCATATTGTTTTATAAGCACCTGCATTCTATTAATCGCATCTAAAACAATCTCCAATCATTAGTTATATGTCTGATATGAATAGTCTTAAAAACAATGAGGCTTAAGGCCTAGTTCCCTTTACACTTATATAGCACCTAAAAAATTTTTCTCCCAGCCCTAGCCAGAAGCTACAGATAACTCTGTGGGCTTTCAGGTGAATGTGCAGAGTGAGCTGCAAATGGTGACTTACCCCAAGCTCGCACTCTTATCAGGCCATGTTAAGAGTAGATTTAGCAATGGAACCAAGATGTCTTCATTTCATATCATCTGCCCAAATTGCTAGGTAATTTGTGTTCCATGGTATTATATGGAACATGTATAAAATATATGCTTTTATATTTAAGGCACTATGTACCATGCAATCGTTACTTCTGTCTTAATGGTCCTAAGTGAGGTCCTAAGTGAGACTATGAGTATGTACATTTTCCTTAAAGGCCTAACCTAGACAGATCAACAAGCAAAACCTCCACATTAAACCAAGTCAAGCTGGTCCTCCATAAGAGAACATTAAATACTCTTCTTGTATCTTAACTACTGCAAATTCTGTAGATAAATACCCAAACTATATTTTCCCTCAGGTCCAACTCCAAATGCTCTTCAGGAAGCAACAGTGAAACTTATTGACTCAAACACTTGCAATAGAAAAGAAGTGTATGATGGGGACATAACACCCAGGATGTTGTGTGCTGGATACCTGGAAGGAGGAGTAGATGCTTGTCAGGTAACTGTAGCTGAAAATTAGAAAGTAAAACTATTTTAATGCTGACTCCAGTATCTGGTTGACCAAATCTTAACCGACAGTGTATTAGTCCTTTAAGTAGGCTCCATTCAAACAGGAATAAGTTGTAAAATGAAATAGCATTTCGTACATATCATTTAGCACATAAAACCCATAGTAAGAGCACTAAATAAGTATAATATTCAAAATTTAAGCCTTTGATAGTATGAAATGAAATTCTCATTCTGTAACTCAGAAGAGCTGCTACAAGCCCACTTGATTCTCATCATTTCTTGTGTGTGAAATCTAACTAACAATTTGCTTGGAAAGTGATATGACAAGACATTGACAGAGATACTAAATGCTGAAATACTAAATATGAGCTAAAAATTAAATGTCTCAAGTAGCCAAAACCAGACACCTGTACAGTTGGGAAGGAAGAAGTTTAAGAATGTAGCAGTTAAGTTGCCAGCAAAAATGCACTATTGCTCATTGAAATTAAATTCTGGACTGGATCATCTCATACCAGGTCTGTTATGAGATCTTTGGTAACAGACTTCAATCAGTGGAAGGAAAACTGTCTGAAACAAAGATAACTATAAGGAAGCTACTAGCTGTAAATGGAATGGTAAGGATACATGCGTGGTACAGGTTTGCAGGTTTGCAAGGAAATGCTTATATTCAAACAAAAATATTTCCATAATGATAACTTTTAAAAAGGTAATTTCTGTTTATGTTATTTACAAAGAATGTACTCCTAAGTGCTGGTTCAAAACAGAACCTTTCCAGTAACCCAGTCCTACAGATTTATGCCTAAAGCAAAACTCCCTGCAGAGTAAGTCTGGGAGGCTCAATTCCTCTGTTCCCGTCTGGCTCAGCATTGAAAAGACCTGAACAGAAGGGTGTGACTGCTGCTTATTACAGTAAAGCATTTTGGTCGAAGATGGGGAATTTGGTCTGTTTTGTGAGGATTGCCTTTCAGCCTTTAAGGTTTCCAGTTTAGCTATTATGACCGTGTCATGCTATTAACAGTATCTGAATTCAGCCTCTGAAAGTGGCTGACATCTTAAGGAGATATTGTCTAATTAGAAGACCAAGTTCCTGATGAAATCCTTTTTGAAATGTTATTGCTGCAAGTGACTAAAAGAATTTGTTGAAAGAACAGTGGTTACTGTTAAAAAAAAAAAAAAGTTAATGTTGGCTTAGATTGCTGTATATATTTGTGTTTCCCTACTTTGTACGAGGAGGAAGACAAGGTAGGTGGGAAGCAGTGTTTCACAAAACAGAAGAGAAGCTTTTTTTTTTTTTTTTACTGTAAAAGCACAGAGACAGGTCAGGAGGTTCCATGGCAAACAGGAAAAAGCCACAGAGTCTGAGTCAAGTTTCAGAAACTGCCTGGATTCTGCACAAATGGAAGCTCTTGAAATACTGCTTGCTTTCTTCTCTTATTGGACACACACTCCTGTCTATGGAGAGAATTATATTTTCCCTTCTGATCAACTAAATCTTTTTTCCTCCCTCGTCTTTCTCTAGGGGGACTCTGGGGGACCACTGGTTACTCCAGACTCTAGACTGATGTGGTACCTCGTGGGAATAGTGAGCTGGGGAGACGAATGCGCCAAACCAAATAAACCTGGAGTTTACACACGAGTGACTTATTTCCGTGACTGGATTACCTTAAAAACTGGCATCTAATTCCAAACTCAAAAATGGATTTAACTACATAGACTACATGTAACTCATATTTGTCTGTAATTCTGAAGCATTATTTTTTTAGTATATATATTCCTATGTAGTTTTGGTTGAAGCAACCTTTGCCCGCAGCAAGCGCTATCTTTGCTGTCAGAGATCCTAACCCCTTGTGAATTTATACTAGATGCATGAGATTGCCTGCCTCATCTTTGAGCCTTGAAACATTCTCACTTACCAGAAATTACAAACTGACGTCATTACACGAACATTTAAAAACTACCAATTTACCTGCTTTATAAATACAAATGTTTTCCAGGAAGAAAACAGAAATTTTTCTTCAGTCATGGCTGAGGTTTGAAGCTGAACCTTCTTCCTCCAGTGAAGCAAATGCTGTCACAGCTGCGTTTCTAGCAAAGCAAACCCTTGATTATTATTCTTGTTAGAGACTATCATCTGCACAGACTGCAGCCAAGACCCTGGATGCTCGCCCTGCTCAGAGGCCTTGATAGCTAACAGTGGATCAGCCAGGACTGAGGGTAGGTCCTAGCTAAGGAAAAAGAGGATTTCTGTGCTTCCAGTATGTTGGAATGGAAAAGAGAAAAGCTTGATGTTCTTCTTTTGAAGTACATTTTTAACAGGAAATTTTTTGTGGATTCTGTGAAGTTCAAGTTACTTCAAAGTGCTACTGTGGAAGTGCTTTATCACAATACTCTGCTGCTACCTCTGTACCCACTGCCTTCTAGATCTACTCTGTTCGACTCACAATATGCTTAAGATACAGAAACACAAGCTCTACCCAAATTTGTTTGTAATATGTGTGTCCCCATGAACAACCTCCCTGGAAGGAAACCCAGCATCTAAATTTGTGCTAAAGGAAAAATAAATATTCACCACAAATAAACTGGGAACTGCCTTTTTCATTCAAGAAATAGTGTGCTATTCCAAGGGCATGCCAGCCAGTGGAAACCATCTCACCACAAAGAAAGCAATTAGTGATACTGTCTTGCTTCACTGATGGATTCATGTCTGCCATGAATGAATATGATCCTGTCTTATGAGACTGAAGAGTAGCGTCATATTAAAGAACAGTCCCGAGAAGAACTTCAGAGTAAATGCAATCCTTATACACCAGTTAAGCACTTTTCCTACCTCTGTGCATGACATCTCATGGATTGCTGGTGGAAGGGGGTCCAGTGATGCGGCTATTACTGTCCCCTAGAGCCCAGGCCTTCAATAGGAGGATCCAAAATGTCACTAGTATTGTCTCCTGCAGTCTTTGAATGGCCACCAGACTGCTTAGGCTGTGAATGCAGGACTCACGGGAGTCTGTATGACATGAAAGAAGCTGCAAGCCCCACAGCTGAACCTACTACAGCTGAAAATTTCTCTGAAGCATCCTGCCTCCCCTTCTGCTCAGGACTGGGTCTCTCCTCAGCCTTCCTACTGTGCAAGCTCTCCAATAATCAGCATCCCTGGGAATGAGATGCTCGGCATTTCTTGAAAAATTCCACCCTGAATTACAAGTCTACATATGGATGGAAAATCCTATGTTTAAGCCTTGGTGGCGGAGGAAGGGGTTGTCTTATAGTTAGGGTCCTTCCAGTCTTTCTATATATCTTTTGAATTTCAGTAGAAGACAAGATGCCTTATATCAGAAAGAAATCTACTGAAGGTTTTAGATTAGTTTTGGTTTTGAAATAGTAGTATATTTATTCTGATATTCCATGTCCATTATAAAATGAAAAGGATCTTGGGACAGTTAGGAGGATAGTTAGATGCAGCAAATCCGTTTCCTTAATTTATTGATGAAGTTTGTAATTTATGCACTTTTGAGTTGCTGCTACTTTTCAACTACGAATTTACACTGGGCCAGGTTCAGTTACAAAATAGAAACTTCATGGAGTTTTGGATTAGGTCACCTGGAAACACTGTTTTCTTCTAGTGTTCAGGTCCCCTTTTCTCGAAGGCTTCCTTTGGAAAAAAAATTACATCTAGTTTTTTTGTGCCTCTTATTGCTTTGAAGGTGAAAATCATGACAAGTGTCCTTCCTTATAATCAGCTGATGAATTGCAATTGAAAGTAAACAGTAGTTCACTTTCATAGATAGCTAAGGCTTTGTTTTGCACTGAAATCTATCTTTTTGCCTAGCAAATGGAGGGGCAACAATAAGGAGGTGAGGCCCAGATTAGATACAACCCCTATAAACTGGTTCCTACCTCACACTGCAAGTGACATGTATATATAATACCTTTAAAATGAGAAAGGCAGCCTTTATTTCAGGTTTTCTCATGAGAGGCCAAACAACCAAGAGGTGTGTGGGAGAATGTCTACCTTACTCAGGGAGTCCTGAGCCAGCCAGATGCACTTTTCACAGATTTTTTAGCAAACTGTCTGGCCTGGGTTTGTCTTATACTCCATGTCAGTGTTTTATTTATGAAGACTGTTTGTTTTCTGCCCTAGAATAAAACAAAGAGAATATTGTGTGATTAAAGAAAAGATTTTTAAAAACCTTTTATTGTTGTTGATGTTAAGATTTAGCAAGGATTTAAAAAATATAAAGGTAATATGTTTCATAACATTAAATGTATTTAAAAACAATTGCTCCTTTTCTGTCCTTTTTTTCTTAATAATAACCAAGCTAAAAATTGTATATGATGCAAAATAGACTAATATTCCTTATTTTGATATAAGACTATTCTAAAAGTGCAGCGCGCTCTGTTCATTCCCCATCCTAGGAACTGTTTGTCTTTAACAGTGGTTGGAGCTTTACGGATGTTTCAGCAAAGACAAGGTCAGACATCTTCTTTTCTAAAATACTCAAAGGTGAATTTCAGTTAAGCTAATGCTATGCAAATTTGCGAATGGATGTGAAGCTTCATCCAAGAATCGACCACCTTGCTTCTGGCCGTGGAAAAACTTATCCTTGTAACGTGTCATTGCTGGAAATTGGCTGTAGAGAGGTCTACGCAGCTGATGTACCAATTGTCTTGAGATTTCCCAGGCGAATTTAAAGCATCAAGAAACATGTTCCAAACTTCTGTTTATTCAAATTGGTTTGTTTAAGGCTTGCCCAATGCTAATTTTCAGCCTGGAGCACAAGTAGGAAAGAAATAAGAGGCTGATTGCACAAGGCCTAATCATGTGAGGAGGTCTGGTTGAATGACATCAGTCCGTCACCAGGATTCCTTATGTAGGTAAAGCTTGTAGAAACTCCAATTCCATATCTGCTGTTCCTGTTAACAAATCAGAAGAGCTGAGAGCCAAAAGTTATTCTTTAACCCAATGAATATTTATCTGGCAACTCGTACTCTGCGATGCACGTGCATGGGAAAGCTGGCTTTTGCTTTTGGAAATGCATTCATACGCATGTCAGTGTGGAATCAGCTTAGGTAATTGGTGCCCTTGTTTATCTGGATCAGGATTTTAACAACATTGTTAACATGGTTTGTAGGAAGGTGTCACTTGCTAGAGCAGCCCTAAGTGACAAGATACTTTGGCCCACCCCACTGGGAAGCTGGAGTCCTTTTAAACATGCCAGCAAAGCACTCCTACAACGCACGTTGTGCCAAAAAGAAGAGACAAAGCCTTGCCAATCAGCACCTTGCTCCTGCAGGAGCTGATGGTAAGCCATAGCCTATGGTAGGATGTTTGGAAACCCACTGAAGGATGTTGATGTGGATTTATGGTCATTTCTGCACTGGCCTGTGTGCTAAACTGAATTGTGTTGGCCTTAATACTTTCACATAACCCATTTTTAGGGAGAAAGCTACATAGAGTTTTGTCTGCTAATTTGTTTATTAACTAAATAAATCAGGGAAACAAAGGCATCCCCTCCAAATCCCCACTTTGGGGTGCCCATTAAGAATGTCAAGTTGTGCCTGGAAATCAAGAAATTAAAAGACTAAAAAAAAAAGTGCAAGTGGCTGGGATTTTCCCAACAGATGGAAAGGAGATTTACAGCTATATCAGCTTCAGGTCCTTTTGAAAATACTGGTTCTAAAGATGTATTCAATACCTGCATGCAGAATGAATCTACAGTAATGCACATAAACTGAAGTTACAGAGATTTTGGGCATGAATAGGCTCAAGTTCCGAGGTGGTGGCATTCTGACCACAGCCATGTACCACTCATTGCTTCAGCAAGTCTGTAAACCGACAGCCTTGCTTCGTACATTTTGCCAGTCTCAAAAGCTATAGCTGACTTTAACATGGTACAAATATAGAGTTGGGAATTCCTTTAAAATTAATTTATTTAACCAAATTTTCTAAGATTTTATGGTTGTAAGAGTTTTTAAAAGATAGGGCTACAGGGAAAAGTCAAATGGCTCCGGATGTTTCAAATTTTGCAAAATTGGAAAATAAAGAGAAAAACCTGTATATTTTTTTATTTGATATCATCAACATAGAGGGCTCCTGAGTACAGCTACTAATTGATGCATGTGGAAACCAGTTTCTTTGGCTTCTGGGGTAAACAGAATCTGCCCATTGTTATTTGGCAATTTATCTTAGAATGCCCATGTTCATGGTTTCACTGATAGTTAGTCTTTGCTTAATAACTGCTAAACTGTTAGGCAAGAATTAACTGGATGTTGCTGTTTCTCTGTTTAGGCAAAAGGGTCGTCAGTATTCTCTGTTACTATGCAAAATCTGTTTCATGTGAGATGACTGCATACCAAAGTGACAGGACAGAAAGATGGTAAGTAGCAGGTTTTTGGTTTTTGGGTTTTTTAATTTTTCACAACACATTTGATCGGTAAGTTCTTAAAAATAAGAATTGTTAGTTTAACCTTAAAAAAAAAATTGAAACAGGTTCCTTTTTAAGGAAAGAAACCACAAAATTAAAGGTAAAAATCACTGACAGAACTAAAAATTCGCAAAGTGGCAAAACTGAAGCTGACATTTTTTGCTGTCTTTAAACTCTCCTTCACTTTTTTTCTTCTTTATAGCTTTTTCACTTTATAGCTGGGACTCCTGTTAATTCGGTTCATCAGGTACGTGCACTGCTCTTTGAAATTAATTTATTGAAATAATGGAAGTAATTTTATTCTTGTATTTTCTGATTTTTATGTATTATGTGAAAAAGCGACAAGCACATACCAGCCTTAAATAGCAGTTCTTTACTGGTAAGGATTGCATTCATCATCCTGCAGAACTGAACGGCTTTCTCCCTTTATCCCACCTTCCAGTCCAGCATTTCAGACTTCTAGTGGCCTCTAGTGGTTCTCTGAAATTTGCCCACATCTTTATTTCTGTGTGTCACAAAAAAGCTGTGTAGCAGGCAAGTACTTTCACCCTGATCCTGCCAAAGCATAGCCCATGTTTGAACGAGCACAGTGTTGTCCAGCTGCTCTTCGTCTTTGTTACTAATTCAGTACAAAAGCTGCGCGTGTTGTTGAACTGAAGTGTAAAGCTTGAGGAAGACATGGAGGGTTGCCAGAACTCTGTTCATTAGAGCTAGATAAATGCTAAAATAATGCATTGGAAGCTCACAAAGAGGACAAAACTTGGGTCTTCTTGCCCCTAGAAGTTCCCCAAAACCCAATCAAGATAAAGAAAAGGCTTACTTTTTTTTTCCTTGTGTACTGTAGGATGCAGACAGTTGGTTGTTTTTTTTTTTCCAAAGTTACAAATATTTTAAAATTTAAGGTGACTATTCTGTATACATTGTATGCAGTGGCATTTTTCAGTCCTGGCTTGTGCAGTAGGATGAATCCCTCCCATTCTAGCAAAGATGTGCTAATGGTATCAAGAAAGATTTAAACTCGTCACACCTACCCCAATGATAAGAGATAATGAAAGGGAAGGCAGGGTTTAAGTTGAAGGGAGAATAAACTGCCTAATGGGAAGGCAGGCAGCGCTGGGATCCTTATCAGAGTTTGGGAGACTGGAGAGAAAGTATTTGTAGGAGGTGATGTTGAGCTGGTGGTGGAGGCAGAGTGATGGTTGCCACATTCTCCTGGTTAAATGCCACTAAAAAAAGGGAGAATGTTTCCACAGTCCTGTATACCATGTTGGCATGGGATGTACATTGGTTTTGACTACTTTTTGCCAATCTCTGCTCCTCTATGGCCTTGGGTGCTCTCCAGCATTTCACAACTTCATTCCTTAGCCCCTTTTAACGAAATTTTGCCTATTTTTGAGGTAGGCGACATGTTGCTGGCGGTCTCCTGCAAGATGTGGAGGAGACGGTTACCTGAGAAGCAGGTCTCGCAAGCGCTCTTGATCGTCTAAACTGGTGACGCTTGAAGCTAATGGGGATTTTTTTTTTTTTTTTTTTAACAACACGGCGTGTTAGCTTTTTTGGGCAGAAAGTGGTGTGTTTTTTAACGGCTTATGGGTCTCCCGTTGGCTACCAGCGAAGGCGACGCCGCCCGCCGCCATGTCGCGCCGGCTTAAGGCTGCCCGCCGCGGCCCACCCCCTCACGGCGGGAGGAGGCGGGCCGCGGCGGGCGGCCTTAGCCCGGCCCCTCATGTCGGCGCAGGCGGGGAAGCGCCGCGGCACCGGCGCTGCCGTTTTCCATCCCCTTCCTGCCTCTTCCCCCGTCGCCGGCGGCGGCGTTCGGGCCTCGATCGCAACGCCAGGCCGCCGCGGTGGTGAGGGCGGGCGGCGGCGGGGCTGAGGAGGGCCTGAGGCGGGCGGCGGGAAGGCGGCGAGTCCGGAGTAGGCCGGTCTGCCGGGTGGCGGTTTCCAGCGCCCCGGGAGCCGGGGCGTCGAGGTGGGGGGCTTGCAGCCGGTCTGGCTCTGCTGGGACCCGGGTCGGGTTGGTTTCGACGCCAGTCGGCTCTGTCTCGGTTCCTCGCTGTAGGTCCGAGGTGTCCTTTTTCCCCCATTAGCCCGGCTGGGCAGTTAACAGTGGGTCTGAGCGTTCTCTCTCTCTGCTGAACAGGGAGCCTGCATCGACTGGGATCCGCCTCTGGAAACCCTGGGTAGGTGGGATGAATCCAGGCCTCCCCGCCATCCCAGCCTGCTGAACAGCAAGTAATTAATACTGCTTCAGCCTGCGCTGACTTGGAGGTAAGAAACACTGTGAAACCGGCCCACTGCTGCAGCTCCTGTGCCTTCGCTGCTCTTCGGAGCATCTTAGACCTTGGTAACATGTAGCTTCTCAGTTTGTCCCTGGGTTATGTCCCACAAGCAGCTGAGGTTTTAAAAAATGAAGGACGTTACTTACACAGTTAAATAGAAACCCGGCATTAAAACTGATAGTGTTGGCTTTTAAAAAGAAACAGGCAAGTGTATAAAGGTCAAGCATCTGGTAACAACTAGGACATAATGTTAGAATGGCTCCCTCCCCTGCCCCCCATATTACATGCCTTTCTTTGAGACAGATTCAGTACCGGTTGAACTAAAGTGGGAAATACAACTTGGGTGTGGGAATACATTAACAAAACTTTGCCCTAGAGCCACTTGACAATAGTACCACTAAGTCCTCTTTTGGAGGGAGGTGTTTTGCCATACCTGACAGGTACACTGGCAGTAGCTCAGTGCTGCAACAGAGAATGAAGGAGGAGAACTGGGAATTGATAAAAATATTGGAAGAGCTACTGTCAGACAGGTCTGCGTGAGAAAAGTTTCGCTTGTGGGTTGATCACACATTCTCATTGTTTACAAAAGGCTGTTTGGGAGGGAACACTGATTGAGATGGCTGTCAGCAACCACAGCAGAGGAAGCTGGGTGTTTTTTATCCAGGGGTAGATCACCTTCCCCACCTTAGTACCACAGTCTGTTTATGTTGGGCTGTCCCAGAATGCCTGTGCTGTTTGTGGAGGGTGATCATGGAGGAGCAGAAGTTGGGATGGTTGCTCTGGGCCATTATGAGATGGCCCTGGCTTGCTCTGAGGAAAACTTCCAGTCTTGTGTCCTAGGCAGTGGCTGAAATGAAGGCTTTTACCTAAGCAGGGACTGAAGCCCATGACTCTTTGATGAGGTGTGTTGTTCTCTGGCTTGAGATCTGGGTCCTAGGATGATCTAGTAACATTGGCATTGCTTGTCTTCAGCCCTTGTTGTATAAGGGCATGGGAACTGCACTGAAGTGACGGCGGTGTAGATTGCAATGGACGTGCCTCACGTTGACTGTCTTGTGTGTTAGCTTATGTGTAGGAGTTAGTATCCACACTGTGAAAGAGCTTAACTGGTGAGACTTGTGGCCTGCTTTCAGTGTAACTGTCTCTTGCTGCACTACTTCTGCGCTTTCTAATTCAGCCTAAAAAATGAAAAGGGTAAATTGCAGGTCAGAATGTTGTAGTCTCTCAGGCTGTGACAGGCTGCAGGTGCCATACTTCAGAATGTTAAAGTGTTTACCAAAATGATCTGAACAGTAAATAGGAGTTAACCTTTGGGCGGGATTGCCTTGAAAGCTGTTTTAGGGTATATCTGCTCTCAGGGGAAAAAAACCTTCAGTATATCTGAGCCTTTGCTTTTCAGTCTCTTAGGAGAAAGGATTGTCAGCCATGTCTAGCCAACACAGCTTGTAGGGAATTGAAATAAGATGTGTACCTTCCTAGTAGTGATGGGACCTGATGTTCTGAGTCAAACCTGGGGTCTATTTTGCTCATCTTGTATTTGGTGGCAGTCGCCTGCCAGACCTAGGAAGCACCAATTCCCAGCCTGTATAACTAAGAAACAAGCTGCCCAGTGGCAGTTTGTTCCTAATCCTAGTGCTTAGTTATCACTAAGGTAACTTAACAATGAAAAACTCTTTGCTAATGAATGAAGGCCTTAATAGCACAAATTATGTTTTTTCTTAAAATCTTAGCAAACTGTGTAACTTGATGTCTTAGTTAAATGTTAATTCAGATCTTTGGGTATTGATTTCTTCAGTTAGCTAAAACAGTAACCTGTTTTCTGAGGATTTTCAATTAACATAGAAATAATGCAGTGTAAGTAACTACTCCTTGTCATTCTGGGATCTCCTATCTTCTCTTCCAAAAAAAAAGCACCAGTCGGGTAGATGGAAGTTAAAACAGCTTGGAGCTGTTACTATAAAATGAAATTGTACTTTTAGTAAATCTAACTGTGGCAAATACAAGAAGTAAGTCTTGCACCTCCTCAGTGGGGAAATTAATATGTCTGTATTTTGAAATAATTTATTAAAGCTTTGGGTGTTCTTGTCTCCTGGCTCCTATGTGTTTTAATTACCTAGATGCTGTGGTGTTCTACAGACTTCTTAGATGTTACACAGGAATCACTTTGAACATTATGTTTCAGTTCTTCTATTGAAGAATTGGGGGGGGAGGGGCAACTGTGAAATTGCATCCAATGTAACCAGATTATTTCTTTTTGTAACCCGTCTAGTGTAAACAAATCACCTTGCATCATGGCGGCAGACTCTATGGAAATTGATGATGCTTTGTATAGGTAAGACTACCTGATTTTTAAGTGTTGCTCTTGACTTTTCAGCAACACTTATGCTTACATGCAGTAATGTGAAAGGCAAGGCTTGAAAACACTATCTCTTGCCGATTAGGTAAAGGTGTGTGTGTACTTTTGCTGCTGTGTCCCTCCTTTTGTAAGGCAAAAAACCCCAAAGTGTTCAGCAAGTGAAATAAATAGAACCCACTTCTTGCAAAGTTAGCAGTGAGAACTGGTTGAATTGAAGATATGATCCCATCTTTCTGTAAAACTGTTCCTTTATTGGTCTCATAACAGGTGTTTTCTGACCATTATTAGTATTTGACCAGTAAAAAGCATAGGTAAATACTATGGAGTTGTACAAAGTTCCAGTAGTATCAATAATGAGTGCTTTTTGGAAAACAGGAATAATACTTCTATCTGTAATACGGATATTCTTTCTGCCTTTAACTTGTTTCCCTTTGATGTAGGAGATATTCCTCTCTTTCTTATTCCCCATCTTCTTTCACTACCTTCTTTTTGCCTTCCTTTTCGACATTATGTAATTTGTCTCCTTCATAATTTCATTTATTCCTCTGTCTTTGCCATACTTCTCTGTCCTCATGAACATCATCAGTATCTCTCTTATCCTTCAGCGTTTTGGGTTTTTCTGGTAGATTTAAAAAAAAAATATTTTTGTTTGTTTGTTTTAATTTGTTATCTGGGAGTGGCTTGAGATCACTTGGCTTGGCAATAGTTCAGAGACCTTGTACTGGAACAAATGGTATCCCTGGAAAAACGTGGTGGGATGAAAAGCTTCTTTATATATAAAAGTAAAATAAAATAATTTAAAAAAAATCATCTCTATGTGAACAAATGTGGCTTCTTTTTATTTCAGTGCATTGCTTCCTGTGATGTATGTGTCGTTTTACGTTTTGTCACTAGTCTTATGGAAGTCATACTTTTCCTTGGTGGAAAAGATGGTATTCAGAATGGTTTAAGTTTAATTGTACAGTTGGAAACTAAAAGCTCAGGATCTGACTACAAAAGCTGCTGCACCCTCTGGTTTGAAGATTTCTGATAACAAAGAAATTCTTTGGCTTGCTTGTGTCTTCAATCGTTAATTCCAAAAACCTACTATCCTGAATAGGTTTTACACTAATTTAAAATTAAGAAGTTATTCCTCTTCTCTAAAGCCTGGCACTGAAAAGATCTGTACTAAATGGTTTTCCCTATTTGGATTCTGAGTGCACATTTACATTTGATATACATTTATTTCCTAAAGCACTGTACAGTTCAGATACACGCATGTTATGTCCTCAGTTGCGTGTTCAATGGAGGGCTGGTAAATAGAACTGTGCACATGTGGCTCGTGACACACGCTCACTGCAGAACTTGGTGTTGCAGATTAGAAACTGGTTGGAATGATAGAATAACTGAAAATATTTGAAATTTCTTGGAAAAGTCTGGGAATTCTTAACTTGCTTTCATATGCTCTTGACTTTATTTGTATCTCATTTTGATGTGAATTTATCTTTGCTGTAGTCGCCAGAGGTATGTTCTTGGAGACACGGCAATGCAGAAGATGGCTCAGTCCCACGTATTCCTGAGTGGTATAGGTGGTCTTGGTGTGGAGATTGGTAAGTTAGGTGATGTTTATTTAAGCAGATACAAGTGCATGTAAACATACTGTCCCAGAATACTTCTAAAGCTTATTTTAGATGTAATAAGCATATCCGAAGTATCTGAGAGAATTTATATGTGCATGATGCGTATCAGTAACATAGCAGATGCAGGAAAGACCCTCGACTTTTCTCTAGTAAGTTTTTTACTAGAACAACATTTCAAATTTTACTTTAAAATGTGCTTGCATGGGCCAGATCACTTTACCCAAAATCTTATGTCTTGGGTGAGGGTTGAGGGTGGATGATCCAAGTTATTCCTTTAGGCATCAGTATCAGTGAATGTAATACAGGAACAGCTATAGCCCGAATTATCCCCATGTAGGAAATGGGGGGGTGGGAGGTAGGAGAACAGGTGAAATTTGGTGAAAAATGCATAAATAACTGCCCTGGTGCAGAAAACTCCTTAACAATTTCCCTTACTCTTTATAAGCAAGACTTGTCTTGGCTGGTTCTTACCTGGGGTACCCTTTCAGTTGGCTTTAATGGTACTCTGCACCAAATACCAGAACAGACTCATGGGGTTTTGCAGTTTATTGTCATTAGTGTCTCTGTAATCACGCTTGTGGGATGAAGAGCAGACAAATGACAAATGTAGAGAGCCTTTTTAACCTTTCTCATTTTATTCTGCTTTCAGTGGTGCTGTAGAATGCTTGAGCCAAATGTAAAAGAGAACACTTAAGCTGTGAAGTTCTTAGCAATGGCATACTGTTATTGTCCACCCACATAACTATTCAATTACAGATTTGCAAGAAACCTGCAGCAGTCCTTCTCTCCTTTTTTTTTTTTCAGCAAAAAATATAATTCTGGCTGGGGTAAAGGTATGTAAAAGAGTTCTGTTGTTGGGTATTCTTGGGTGAGCAGGAGAAAAAGGGACAACACTACTAGCTTGCTAATCTTAAGTTTCTGAAACTGTCTTTCAGTAGAAGGATTGCAAAACATTTGAGGACCTGGGGTGAAAACTTTTAGTCATCTGGATGTTCTAGTGGTACGGTCAGAGTCTCATGTTAATGTCCACTGCACTCTGAAATAACCTCATGTAATATTTTAGCCAGCTGCGGATCAGACATTGAATCCTTTTGTACAAAGTGGCCTCTCCTAAATGGAGTGGTATAAACTCAAAAGGCGAACTATTCAAAATATGTTACCCTATTCTGTCATCCATCAGAATCCTTTTGTGTAGATGTTAGAATGGTTGGGTGTTTTAATCCAACAACTGCTTTTGTGCTGCTGGGATTAATTTTATTAGGGCGAAGCCTTTTAAAACTCTTTTCTTCCAATCAAAAAACCCCTTGTTTATATTTTTGGGAGTCCATTACTTTACAGGTCGCAATTGGCCCTAAATTGCAGCGTGGCAATAATCATCCTTGGTATTTAAATGCTCTCATCACTACAAGCTGGAAGGAAAATGCTTAATGAAATGCATATTGCAGATAAGTTTCTGTCTTTCAAACAGTAAGTTTTCTTGGAAAAGAGGTTGGAGGAGCTCGTTCTTATACGTAGTACAACTAGATCTTCTGCAGTGCTACTCCACCAGCATTTTATGTGGGGCTTAATCCTTTTGGGTGCTATGACCATGTACACTTCTTCCAGTAAATGCTTTTTGCTGAATTTTCTTAGGCTCTTACAGTTCATGACACCAAGCAGTGCACAAAATGGGATTTGGGGATCAACTTCTTCATCCATGAAGATGATATTACCAGTCAAAGGAACAGGTTGGTGAAGTCTTTGGAGTGAGGGAGGACTGAACTTGACTGGGAGTAACAGTTTCATCAGTGGCAAAAATAACAGTTCATCATCCAAAAGCTACTAGTACCTATCAAATACTTGGTAAACCCTTTCTCTGGAGTTACTGGTTTTGAGTACAGTGCCCAGGTAAGTATTAGGGGAAGTCTAGGTTGGGACTGGAGTTCTCTCTGAGTCAAATATCTCACTTCTTGCAGTTGGGAGCTTGTAATATAAATTTAATAGTAGGGGCCAGGGTCAGCCACCCCTGTGAGACTAGAAAACAGTCATGACACCAGACTGTCAGTGAGTCCTGCTGTATATTGGACAAAGCTGTTTTTTCCTCAGACCTGCTAGGAATTTAAGTGTGAATAAATGAGTTGGTGATTATTGCCAGGAGACTTCCTGAGGGACTCTCATAGGGCACGTGTGGTATGAAATTCTGTATTGAAAATACAATTTTGTAGATGCATAAAAAACTTGAAAGTTGTTGTTCTTTCAGGGCAGAGGCCACACTTCATCGTATTGCAGAACTCAATCCATATGTCCATGTAGCAGCATCAGTTGTGCCACTAGATGAAACCACAGATCTGTCATTTCTAAAGCAGTACCAGGTATGTCACTCTTAAAGCAGTTGTATGTGGTATTTTGCTCGGAACAAACAATTGGGATTTTTTTAAATGTTTTTACGTAAGTAAATAAAATGAAAACAAACTTTAACGTACATTTTGAGATGATGTAAAGAAAGAAGTAGGTCTTGTGTTAATGAAATGGTTTCGCTTCTTTTTTTCAAGGCTGAAACAGTGGTTTTGTGTTCCTAGCACTTTCTTATGACACTTGTTATGGAATTTACTTTGACAATAAATAGCTAAGTGAGATTGCCATTTTGTTTGAAGGTGAAACGGAGACTTTTTCTTGCAGCTACATAGCACAGATGTTCTATATATATTTGGTGTGATGTATTCCAGGCAGTAGAAACTCAGGCTGCATAATTTGATCATTTATGTATGTATGTATCTAATGAAATGTAAGCTCCTCTGTGGTGGAATGAGGATGTTTTCAGTTGGTCAGTTAGCTGTCTCCTGCCTGTGTGCATGGCTCAGTCTGAGTTGGGAACTTTTTACTGTGTGGCTATTGGTTATATCCAAGCTCACAAAGTTTCTGAATGTCTCACTGTAATAAGCCATGTATAACTGAATGGGACACAGTACATACGCTTTGTAACCCAATACTATCCTAAACTTGAAAAGAATGCTTACAGAAATTATATGTTTGCAATTTGATGAGCACCAGTACTTGAAGCTTGTGCAGGCTTCTTGGTGTGCACTGATGAGTATCATTTGTGTTTGTTTTGCTAACTTTAATCTTAAAATTCAAGATCTACATTTTCTCTGAGATTATCCATAACTGTTTTTCTAAGTATTCTAATTAGGTTTTGAGTTTCACAGCTGCAGTAAAAAAAAAAAAAAGTGAGAATTTGCTGTTCCTGCTCTTGCTCATCTTGTTTCCAGAACTTGTGGAGCAGTAACCCATCTGTTCTAATGTGTAATGAGAAAACTGACTCAAGACTGCTTTCTCTGTTATGTGTGTGGGAAAGGAATCAGGACACCTGAGTAACTTACTATTAGTACTACTTTTTCCATAGCCTGAAGATGTTGATTGCTTTCAATGTCTTAGACTTATTTCTGTTCTTGTTCACAGTGTGTCATACTGACTGAAGTAAGTCTGTTGCTGCAGAAGAAGATTAATGACTTCTGTCATGCTCAGCAGCCACCTATTAAGGTAACAGAAAAAACACATGAATAATCCATACAGTGAGCATTCTGGACCTCCCAACATGTTCTATCCAGAAATGGAGAAGGCTGGTTATGAGGTGTATAGTTCTATGCAGATAACATGTTGATGGAGCAGTTTGAGTTTCAGGAGTACGATGCTGCTACTCTGTACATGTGTCTGATGTTATCTGGATACCAGCCCAGATAACCATAGCTTGGTTCCTTAAAAAAAAAAAAAAAAAAAAAAAAAAGGTGTTTTGGAAAAAAAAAAGTTTTCACTGTTAACTCATAATTGTTCTGAAAGAATATGCTGAGATTGAATGTAACGGTAGTAGAAATGGCAGTATTTCACTGTGTATTGGTGTGTTCCCGGTTTTGGTGTAGGGGTTCAGAAATGCTCCAGCAGGTTCAGAGTCTGTCATGAATGCTGTGCTATATCGTCAGTGGCCTGGGTGCATGTGGCAGGTTTCTACCGTAGAAGTTAAACCTGCTAGCCTTGGACAAGGTTGAATGTGAGAGGTCATTCCTTTGGCTTGTGCTGTTTTAGGGATACTCATGATTTTTACTTTCTCTTGTAGTTCATCAGTGCAGATGTATATGGAATATGTTCGCGTTTGTTTTGTGACTTTGGTGATGAATTTGAAGTGCTGGATACAACGGGAGAGGAGCCAAAGGAGATCTTCATTTCAAATATAACACAAGTAAGGGATAGAAGTCATTGTGCTGCTTTAATTTTTTTATAATGACTTGTTACTGGCTATGTGACCAAGCAGAGTGTTTCACTTCAGCAGGCTGCTAAGCAGTTGAAAACTGGCAAAATAGCAGAGGCAAAGAAAGTTACTTCATTCTTGTGTCTCGATCAATAACAGTCAGTGATAACATGCTAACAT
Source organism: Haliaeetus leucocephalus (assembly GCF_000737465.1). Taxonomy (NCBI): domain Eukaryota; kingdom Metazoa; phylum Chordata; class Aves; order Accipitriformes; family Accipitridae; genus Haliaeetus; species Haliaeetus leucocephalus. The sequence goes on from NW_010972576.1 coordinate 17,054,672, forward strand.
TGTAGAGCATGCTGATGCCTCCTGGTCATTACTTGTAATGTAACGTCACAATATTGAGTCTTTTTTGAGAGAGAGAGAGAGAGATGAGATGAGATGTAGAGAGAAGAGAACATAGCCTTGGTGTGGGAATAGGTTAAGTCTTCTAAGGAAGCCCTGAAATAGGCATGAAAATAGCCTGTTTTTATGAGAAACTGCAGCACACATAGAGGAGGATTACTGGAATGATCAAGGGGATTGAGAGCCTGTTTTGAAAAGAAATTTAAGGGTTTGTTTTAAACTACCAAAGTAGAGGCAATGAGAAGAGGATATTGTTGCTAATACGTCCAGTGCAGAACGTTAGAGAGGATGTCCATTTGATCTTGTGTTATTGTTTTATAAGTGGAAACGACTTCATCTCCTTCTCTTATCTCTGGAAGTCCAGAGTATAACCTCACTCATCCAGTAGCAAGTCTTTTGTCCTATCTCCAGTCTAGCTGTAATAACTGAACTAGAAGGGGTTGTATAGCAAGTTGGGTTTGATCTGAATTAAAGGTCATGATATGATTTGGGTAGCCTGTTCTTTGGTATCTTTAAAAGGGAATGGATGACTTGATTGTCCTCATTAATTACAGAGAGTGCACAGTTTTGTTTCATGGCTTGTGCTGATTGCCTGCCAACTCAAGGAATGAATATAATCTGTGCATATATCCTGTGATTCATAATCTGATACTCGAGTTTAGTTGTGTCTTGCTTCCACTCTCTGAAGTGTAAAATGACCAGAATTACAACTCAGTACTGAAAACACCATCAAGTGGCTGTTCTTGTCCTGTGGACAGGGTCAACGTGGCATTCTGTCCCTAAATCAGAAAAGAATTTTCTCTGGTCAACTCATTTGCCATTCTCCATGCCACAGAGAATGTAGTCCACCGTAGTTAAGTTTCATGCTACTTAACTGAAATCTTTCTAATATTGGGAGCTCAGGAAGGGATGGCAGGAGAGTTTAGAGGCCAGGCTTGCTTGCAAATCCACTATGTTACAGCCTGAGCTGCACCACAAGGTCTTGATGAGCTGTTGTCAGACTGCAGAGGATTATCTGTGTGCATGGGAGGTTGGCATGACATCCTGTAACAGGATGAGATGTCTGAGATTCCTGCAAGTGTAAGCTAGCTTGTTTGTGATCTGCGTGAGGCTGTGGTTTCCTGTATTTGAGCATGTCCAGCTTTGTAAGCTTCCTAACTTTCAAGAATAAGTTTCAGGTGTCCATTTTAAGGAGATCAGATGCAAAGGAAGCATGGAGTAATAAGGACCATTCACAAGACTTTATTTCTTAATATCTGTGAAAATTTCTTTGTACATATAGTCTATTTTTCCTTTGGAAAAAGGAGATGAATTTGCTACTACTTCAGAATAGAACAGTGGATTTGACTGCTAAGAGCTAACAAATGCAGTTTGCTAACATGCTGAGAATTGTAAAAATGAGAAAGTTTGTGTTATGAAAACACTGTTAAACTGAAAATAACAGGACTGAAAAAGTTATCATAGGTTATGGCAGAACTGAGGTACGAAAAGTATTAGAGGCTGCAGTTTCAATAGGCAAAAAGCTATGTGTCTACGATAAAGTGTGACTCCTTTACACAAGACACTTTCCTCCTTGCTAACTTTGCCATTTTCACTTTCAGTCAAATCCTGGTATTGTCACTTGCCTTGAAAATCATCCACACAGGCTTGAAACAGGACAGTTCTTAACCTTTCGGGAAGTTAATGGAATGTCATGCTTAAATGGATCCACACACCAAATAACAGGTAAACTGTTGCTGACTCATTTGCAAGATATTTATTTTTTGGCCTGTTTTAGCTCACTCTACTGTAGCCAGAGGAGTGCTGGGTTGTGCAGACCTCCAGTGAACTTGCACAAAAAAAAATGGTTTCTGGTGCAAAGGTCTTCCTACTGTAGTCTTGACTCCATTTCCATTTAGTCTTTCCAAACTCATCTTGCTGCTTAAGGAGCAGTGGAAACTCTCAGCTAGTGGAAACTAGTTGGCAGCCTCTGAGGTTACTGTTACTAGTTTGCTGATAAAAGTGTTTTGTTTTTTGGAGGATCCCATAATGCCTGTGCTTCTGTCACGGTTTTGGACTAAATTAACACTGCTTTGTGTGTCACTGTTTGCCTTGTAGTTTTTTGGGTGACGATTTAAGTGTACAGGGATGCATTGACATCACTGTTTCTAAGCATGCTTTTGAAGTGATTCTCATGATTTATGTTTACCGTGCTTTGGTCTGCATCATGCATGTCTCAAAGCATACCAGTTGGTTCCTTTTGGATGCTGGGGAATTGCCCAGTTCCCAGATCTGAATGCCTGTTTGTCTGGAGCAGAAGAGAAGAGTGGGTGGGTGGGGGCTGTTTGTTTGTTTTTAACTATTTTTTGGTCTGAGACAAAAACAGTACCCTTGAAACATGTGGTTGAGTCGTTTGGACCCTTTTGTTTTGCTAGTGTTGACGCTGTGTTCAGTTCCTTCCTCCTAATCATGGCCCAGCTTTTGGTGTCAATTTTCCATTCAGTTTTCCAATCCAAGACAAATTAACAATTTTTGTGTCTTCTTGCTTTATCTGAATGATGCTCCAGGTGGTATGAGAGGAAAGATGCAACTGAAATGCTCCAGCTGCCCTTTTTGATTGCCTGTTTTAGTCACGGGGCTAAAATCCAGCTCTGAGCAGTATACTGGTCACTGCTGTGCATAGTCTAAATAAAACCGAGAGTGATTTCATTTTTGTTATAGAGCTGTGGTCATCAGAATCCTTGTTAAATCTGCTGCCTCTTTAAAAAGCTTATTTCATAACAGATCATGTGAAACTAATACTTTAGCCCAGAGACTGGCAGAGAGGGACAATCCTGTTAGGAGGATCAGCTGTGTTTTATGCTTTCAAAGCAAGGTTGCACACCACAAAATTACAGCATAAGAAGCATTGGCAAAACCCCACTTTATTGTATACAGAATTGTAGTATGCAATGACACTTTTGGTTATCAGTCACTGTTTATTCTGTTCTCTTTTCAGTGGTGTCACCTTATTCCTTCAGCATTGGTGATACGTCAGATATGGAGCCTTACTTACATGGAGGCATAGCTGTCCAAGTGAAGACACCCAAGATGTTTTACTTTGTAAGTGTGTGCTTGACATAACCAGGTTCTTGAGTGTTAATGATCTGAGCACTGGATGCAGAGTTCAGCAGATACATAATTTGTTTACCTGTGATTTGGGCTTACACTAATTTTATTGGTAAGAATAGTGATACTGATTTACTAAATCGTAGAGAATAGGAAATAATTCGAAGTTACCTGCCAGTGTAGAGAGAAAAAAAAATTAAGGGCAGGTTATCCCTGTACTGCTGGGGACTCCATGAAGGTCTATGAGTATGTGGTTTCTTGGTGGCCTTCTGAGAAGAAGAGACAGTTGGGTGAGTCTGTATAAGAGGGGTTGCATGCTACATGGTACTGTGTGCCTTTTTGGGCCTGCGGAACGTAGATCCTGACTGCCCTCCAACGTTCTTCTAAAAAGCTAGGAGTGAGGACCAGCTGCTTCTGATATGAGAATGCACAGTTCAGTATCTTGTCTCTGTGAAGTAGTAGCTTCCTGTTCTTCCTGACTGGGGAAGTTCTACAAGCAAACAGCCAATTGCCTATAAAATCTCTGGTAGCTGATCTCAGAGCAGTTTGAGATGGGTCTTGCCACTAGGATGTGAAACATCTCTGACCATTTTCGATTTGACAAAACTTGCAGTAGATGATTATTTTATGCATCTTTTGTGGCATTAATAACAGAGAGAGTAATAGCAATGCTAGTAAGAAAGGATATTTGGTTCTTAGTCTCTCCAGGAAGAGTATTGTTTTGTCAGGTGGCAGTGACTGTTGTGTCCTTAAGTGGGTGTGTTGTTATCACGAATTCTGTTTTTCCAGGAACGGTTGGAGAAGCAGATAACAAATCCATTATGCCTTGTTGCGGATTTTAGCAAGTCTGAGGTAATTAACATGTGGGGATTTGGGCATAAGTGCTTTAATGTTAAAACTACATGGAATGTAATCTGCAGCTTTATGTGTAGAACAATATAATTTCCTAACTCTATTCTGTAGTAGTTAATGATGAGTTTAAAGTGTGAAATAAGAGTGAGGTATCAGTTTGTGTGGTCACACAGAATATACATTATGGTTTAGATCACCATAGAGGCTTGTTATCCATGATTTGCACAAAGTATATTGTAAATGCATAGCTCAGCCACCTCTGCTGTTTAAAATCTCAGTTTTTGATAAGTCTTTAATTCATGGGAACGTAAATTTTGCAAGTGACAATGATTTTTCTTGTTGCCCTGGTTTCAGCTGCGATAGAGTTAATTTTCTTTCTAGTAGCTGGTATAGTGTTGTGTTTTGGATTTAGGATGAGAAGAATGTTGATAAGGCACTGATGTTTTCAGTTGTTGCTAAGTAATGTTTAGACTAAGTCAAGGCTTTTTCAGCTTCTCATGCCCAGCCAGCAAGAAGTCTGGGGGGGGCACAAGAATTTGGGAGGGGACACAGCCAGGACAGCTGACCCAAAGTGGCCAAAGGGATATCCCATACCATGTGATGTCATGCCCAGGATATAAACTGGGGGGAGTGGGGCTGGGAGGGTGGATCACTGCTCGTGAACTAACTGGGCATCAGCTGGGGAGTGGTGAGCAACTGCATTGTGCATCACTTGTTTTGTATATTCCAGTTCTTTTATTATTATTATTGTCATTATTGTTATTATTATCATTATTATTTTCTTCCTTTCTGTCCTATTAAAATGCTCCTATCCCAGCCCATGAGTTTTACTTTTTTTTCCTGATTCTCTCCCCCATCCCACTGGGTGGGAGGGAAGTGAGTGAGTGGCTGTGTGGTTGCTGGCTGGGGTTAAACCATGACAGCTGTATTTAATGGTGTTTCGTTGATAAAAATCACACTGGCATCAAAGCTGGGATAATCTTAAAAAGGTGATCGTAAGTTGGTTGGAAACTGGAGTTAGCAGTGTAAGAATAATTTTTTTTTCTTTGAAAAAATGATTCAGTGGTATTTTTACAGTCTGAGAGGAAGCTGACAGTATTTGCCTCTAACACAATTTTAGTTAAATATTATAGACATGTAAAGCATATAAGTCTCGGGCTCATTAAAATCTTAAACTAAAAAATGTTGATCTAATGATTTTTTTGTTTGTTTGATAATGTAAGGTGTGACTTGCCTGTTCAGATTTTCTACTTTTGACCCTTAATGCTGGGCTTTGGTGTTGATGTTGGCAAAATGCAATGCAGTCTAATGTCTAGTTAAAAGAAGGTTACTGCATTTTCCAATTTCATTACTAAATTCTTTTGGGGACTCTTTAGTTGGACTTAGTTGAAGTGGGTGTTGAATGTGTGTGAAGGGTATTGCATTACTACCGAGTAATACTTTATGATCCCAGTTTGTAAAAAACATTAGTGTAAGGTATTTCAAATTCACTTTTTAATCCTATTTAAAAACTTTTTGGGGGTGGTATGCTTAAGAGACAAGGAAGTGAAATGGTAACAGAAGAGTTCAAATAGATGGTTTTGGTTCCTTCAGTTTTCTCGAGTTTGTAACTGTTCAACAGCTGTTGTTGTCTTAACAGGCACCTTTGCAGATCCATGTTGCCATGCTTGCCTTGAACCACTTCCAGGAGAACTTTGGTCGTGGACCGAACATTGGGTAATGCAGCAGTCTTGTGTTTGCTAAGCCTTGAATCAGACAGATCTCTCCTTTTATTGTAGTTACTGGTTTGATGTGCAGCAGGGTACCTTGTCTGTCTGGTACTTAATAGATGACATAGAAATGAAAACTTGAAATCTAGATGAAAAATGTTACCTAATGCATGTGTGGGTTTGTAACAGGGCTTTCCCAATATAGCAGTGGCACTTTGTGGGCCCAGGTAGACAGAAAAGGCTTCTGGAGGAAGTCCTTCTCTGTTCAAGATTTTTCATGTTGTGGTGTTAATATGGAAAAGTTGTTTCAGTGATTCCTAAATTATCCTGTAGCTTATGTATTTAAAAAAAAAAAAAGGTCTGAAGGTTTGTTTTTAATTTTCAGTATTTTTTTTCAGCTGTAGTTCTTGATGTGCATAATTTTGAGTTAAACAAGACAAGTACTTACAAAGTATAAATCTTAAGACTGGACTTGCACATGGGCTTCTCCACTGAGACTCCTGTTCTTCACCTAATTGTAACACCTAGAAGTGCATCTTTAATGCTCACTGTTAAAGCCAATATAAATTTCCAAACTCTTCCTACTGTATCCAGTGCTTTTTTCTCCGTTGATTATGTTTCTAGAAGGACTCTGGAATGTTTAAGTGTTCATTATTGTTTCTACCCTCGTGTCTAGATGTCTTCAAGATGCTGAGGAAATGCTGAAAATAGCCATGTCTGTGAGTGAAACACTGGAAAACAAAGTGAGTGAGGAATCATCATCATTATAAGTAATATTTGATGTACTCATTTACTTGCCTAAAGGTCATGCTTTAGTTGTTGGTCTTTGTTCTGGTCTTTATATCCATCTTTAGATGGATCAGCTGGCTTTCTGAAGGCCATGCGAGGAAAGAGAATGGTGTTTCAGCACAGGTTCAACTGAACGTTCCCCTGACATGAAGGCTGAATCCTGTGGCTATGTGAATCCAGTTTTTGGATAAATGCATATTAGAAGTACAGGGTATACAGTGGATCCGTCTTCACTTGAAACCCTTTTGCTAGTCAGTGAAATAATTTGTCTGTCTCTTTACTGAAGAACAATAATTTATGAAACTGTCAAGTGCTGACTGACTCGATTGAACGGATAAATCTGTTGTTACTATGTCTTATTTTTCAGCCTCAGGTGAATGGAGATGTAGTGAAATGGCTATCTAGGACTGCTCAGGGATTTCTAGCTCCTCTGGCTGCAGCAGTGGGTGGTGTTGCTAGCCAGGAAGTCTTGAAAGCAGTAACAGGAAAATTTTCTCCATTGCAGCAGTGGGTAAGGCTGACTTTGTGTTTGGATCCTTATTTTGACAGTGATCTTATGAATGTATGGTTGTGTGTAAGTACTGTATGATCAAAATAGCATGAACAAGTTCTGTAACGGGGGTGGGGAACAAAACTTGAGACTGAACTAAGGAAAAAATATAATGTTTTTATGTGTACAATAAAAGTGCAGCCAGTTTTAGTTAAAATTTTTGTATTTGGGGTTCAGACATTACATTCTTTTTTCCCACAAGCAGGGAGTGCACGGCCACAAAGGTGTGGTATAGTCCAGATGCCAGCTTAAGCTACTGTACATTAGAGCAGTGCTTTCAGACTCTTAGGATAAGTGTCAGAATAAAGTTAGATTTAAAAACTTCACAGTCTAATTTGGAAGGGTAACGTGGCTGTCAGAAGTCAAAAGCTTGCGGGTCATGTTTCAGTGAGCTTTTTTCCCTCTGTGTCCAGGTGCTTTTCCCTGTCCACTAAAATTGAGAAGTGAGCTGTAGGGAACTGAATGCTGTATAGTGTTCCACTGACAGTAAAAACTTAGTGCTCCTAAATTTCTACACTCTGTTGTACATAGAAAATATTTACTTTGTTTTTTAAATGAAAATAACATGAATGTTTTTCACAGGTCTTTCTTGGGTTTTTTTCTTTCTTTTTTTTTTTTTTTTTACAGTTATATATAGATATGTTAGACATTGTAACACCTCTAGAAAAGATGAGCTGTGAAGAATTTCTCCCACGGTAAATATAACTACAATCTGCTGTTTTATGTACTGTTCACATCTGAGTCTCAGGCAGGCACGGAAGATGTCTTTTAAAGTTAGTTCAGTGCTGTTTGCTGGAGAGACAGGTTTGGGGTTGAGAATGTGTGTCCTATTTGAACATGGGCCGAATAGGAATTATAGGGGACTTGGTCTGATTTTCTTTGTTCATGTCAAAGTGCAGTTTGGCAACAGTGATATTACCGTGATAAATGGCAACTTACTAGTCTTCTGTTTTTGTCCCTGGTGCCTGCATAGGGGAGATAGGTATGATGCCCTGAGGGCTTGTATTGGAGACTCTCTGTGCCAGAAGCTGCATGATTTGAATGTTTTCTTGGTGAGTATGACTGACACACTTTTTGCAAGTGCTTCATCGATACAGCTTAACATCCACTGTCTTCGAAATAATGAGAGCAGCCTTGATGACATGTGCCACTGCGGAATAAATGGTCCAAAATTGTAATGGGACTTGTCTATTATACTTGTCTTTGTGGTTTTCACTTATGTTTCTGACTGTAAAAATGTCATTTTCTTTAGGTTGGCTGTGGAGCTATAGGCTGTGAAATGCTAAAAAACTTTGCACTTCTCGGTGTCGGTACTGGGCAAGACAAAGGATTGGTAAGTCACCTGTTAACCTTACTTTGCTTATTAAAAAGTAATGTGACAAGGAATAATTAAATAATTAGTCTACTTTAAAATGTTGAAAGTCTAAGCCTTATTTCAGGTTGATGTCTGCACAGAGGGTAAAATGGCCTCAGCATAGCATGGAAGTAGCATGCAATTAGAAGCAGAACACACTTAGAGCAGCCTTGCTGTATTTTGATTTTAAAACAAAATTTAATCAGTCAGTATAGGCAGAGCTGTTAGCTACAGTGGATGCCAACAAGAGTGCTTTGTTTTGGCAAGTTTCTGTAGAGATTTTATCAAGATTATTGCTCAGTGCTACACTTAAATTGTAACTTCAGCTGTTGCTTTTGCCCCTTCTGACTTAGGTTACAATTACAGATCCAGACTTGATAGAGAAGTCCAACCTGAACAGGCAATTTCTTTTCCGACCTCATCACATACAGGTAGGCTTTCTTGTTCAGTAAACTTTCTGGACTACTGTTCTGTTTCCTTGTCTTGTGTCCCCACTGAGAGCTGAACTTGTGAATGTATGTACTTCTGTCCACAAAAGACTTAAAGTCTTTAAGGAAATCCAGTATCTTTTAAAACAATACCTAGAACTATGTTGGCATCCCACTTACCACTATTATCAGTTGAGTAACATTGGCTAGTGTGATCTTAATTTGTATTGGTGTCTTTGACTAGCAAAATATCTCGAAGTTGAGAATCGGATGAGGAATGCTGTGTTGCATAAGAAGCTGCCGTGGGTTAATATGCCAGAAATGCTTTATTGTACCATTGAAATTCAGGGAGAATAAAATGGAACAACAAAATATAGGCAGCACTGGCAAAAGTGTTTTCAATAGAAGCGCTTCTGCTAATGGAACTTGACCAAAGTTGCTATCTTCTGAGTTAATTCAGTCTTCGTTAAGCTGGTAAATAGCCTGGCAAAAAACCAGATGTATATTCAGTAAATGCATGATACAGAAACTGTTAATTCCTTAGAAGCAGAGAGACTATCCCTGTACTTGCAAACACAGCACAAAATAAAAAAGGTGGCTCAGATCTTGGCAGCAATGGGGAAAAGGGATTCCCCTGCCCAAAACTCAGCAGCTGAATTTTCTGCCTCCTGTTTATGTCTAGCAAATCTGTGAACAGATTACATTTTGGATGGATAGATAAACGGAAGGTGAACTCTGCAACCTTTCAGAAGCCACACTGTCTTGATTTCCTCTGTTCTAAGTGCTGATCCCTAGATAATTGAATGTAGTATAGCTAGAAGTGTCAGGTAGGTTAAGAACTCTATTTCAGTTTAGCTTCTGAAATTGGCTTTGTGTGGAAGGCCTTGCAGTAATATGATTATTCACAGGTGTTCGGTGTCTATGCTGTATAGACACAGTCACAATAACTAATGGGTTTATCTTCTTGACAGTCATGAACTGCTCCTTTCTTATGGCATTTTAAGAGCATGAGAGGCAGCACATGGCATCAGTTTCAGTTACTCGATACACTTCTGCTGCACCATTTAAGCACCTACACCTTGTGGTCTCTGATGCACTACTTTAAATAAAACTGAAAATAAACCTAGATTAATAAGATATTTATTAGTGAGGGAGCTATATGATTAAAGAATTTCCTTTATTGTATGTTTTGCATGCTAACATTTCTGTCGGTGAATTGTCTGATCAGCAAATGAAGTCATCGATACTTCTGTGTCCCAGATGTTTTTTATCTGAATATTGTTGATACATGTTTCAGAAACCGAAAAGCTATACTGCAGCAGAAGCAACTCTGAACATCAATCCTTACTTAAAGATTGACTCATATATTAATAAAGTTTGTCCAGCCACTGAGAACACTTACAGTGATGAATTCTATACCAAGCAAGATGTGATTGTGACTGCTTTGGACAATGTTGAGGCAAGGAGATACATTGATAGGTAGGTTGTGGAAAGGAAGTGAGGGCTGCTTTTCACGTTCTTATGTGAACTCTGCTTTTCTATTCTTAATCCTTCTGATCTACAGCTGCTTATAAGATCTGACAGCAAATTGCTCAGATTTATCTTGCTTTTTTAATAGAGATGCTGCCTGGGGGGAGGAAGGGGTTTTTACTCATGGTGGAAACCAGCTCTGCAGTTGTGCGGCTGCTACTGTTCACATGGCAGAGAACCTTGGAGTGAGTTCTTGGAAATTAATAGCTGTTAAGGTCTGATGAGGGGGGAGAATATTATGGTAGTCTTAAGTTTGAATTATTTATGCATAAGAATATGTATTTAAATTGATAAGTAGGGACGTTTACGTTTAAAAAGAATTACTAATGCTCCTAGTCCAGGTAGGCTCATGTTTATAGTATCCTGATCTAACTGGAAATAGCTCCTCTTACTTAGTCTCTTCTTTTCCTGAGTTTGGTGTAAGCCTTCCACTCTTCTGAAAGTGCCTAGAGTCAATTCTGGTTACACTCTGGTAATGTCTGCAAGGCAAGAGTGTAGTGATTACGCTGTGTTCTGATAGTCTGTGTCTTTCCATGTCAGTCGTTGTGTAGCAAACCTGCGTCCTCTTATAGACTCTGGAACTATGGGAACGAAAGGACACACAGAAGTTATTGTGCCCCATCTGACAGAGTCCTATAATAGTCATGTAAGTGTTTTAAGACCATTGCTTACCTTCTGTAGCTAGTTCCATAATGCCTTCTGATTCTTTATTCCTTTCTGTATCTGTCTAAAATAAGTGGCCTATTTGAGTACTATTAGGAAATAATTACTTCCTTGGTTTCAGAAGAAAAGCTCACAGGGAATAAAATTTGAGCAGACTGGAGATGTCATGTCTGCTACCTAGCTGATGACTACACCTAGGCCAATAATTAAAAGCAACTACTATATGAATCATGAAGCGCAAGTTTTGGAAAAAGTCCTAATTCTGAAGCACTTCCAAGAGACGGACTTCCTTCTTTTTCCCTTGAAAACTCCCTTCTAAATAAGAATCTAGTCCCACAATGGCATTGCAAACTGTTTTTGTATTTGTGGGTTTCTTCCTTACAACTGCTTTCTGCCTGCTAATTCTGTTCTTGGTGAATATCACCTCCACAGGCAGGCAGGAGAAACACAAGCCTCTGTAGCAGGAATTAGTCTGACAGTTTCTACAAGCATACACAACAGTTCCATTTGAATGGGGAAGGGGGAAATGAATCTGCCTTTACAAGGTAGAAATTTGCTGGCTGAGAACACCTTGAAATGGTGGACACAGAGACAGGAATTTGAGCATCCTAACAGTCTGGCTAGGATCCACAAAGAAAGAAGTCTTTCTGGCCTTGAGTGAAAGGGTGTGTTTCATGTTGAGAGTGTATGTGAATGTGAACTGCACATCTTGGAAAAGCTGGCTGGCAATTTCTTACGTTGTTTGTGTTTCAGAGCTCAATTTTGCTCTCCCATGTTGAGTTTAGCCTATTCTTTATAAACAGGAAGTGATATGTTAGCGTTCATAAAACAAATTTTGTTCTAAGCATAAATAAGCCACCTTGTATTTTATAACAGTGGAGTTTTAAACTTATAAAGTCTAGAAATTCTTGGTGCTATTATTAGCAATGAACTTTAATAGGCCTGCATTTACACGCAACTCTCCTTAATTACAGCGAGATCCACCAGAAGAAGAAATACCTTTTTGCACCTTGAAGTCTTTCCCAGCTGCCATTGAGCATACGATACAGTGGGCAAGAGATAAGGTAAGGGCATAAGCTTACTGGCATTCAGCATAACTTAATGTGTATTTGGAAAGGTGGGGGATCTGATATACTTCTTGCAAAATACTGTATTTGTTCTTTTTATTTTCTAGTTTGAAAGTTCCTTTTCTCACAAGCCTTCATTGTTTAACAAATTCTGGCAAACCTATCCGTCTGCAGAAGAAGTTTTACAGGTAGGGGAATGTTGCCAGGGTAAAATACAGGGTTTAAACTAATGCTTTATGGATTTTGTTTCTATTTAAGTTCAGTGAGATTTGGATTATTTTCTGACTTTATTCAGAAAACCTGAAGACTTCTTTGGCCAAGTCATTAGCTGATCTTTCATGGGAACAGTATTTCTGGTGTGTCTATAAGAGCCAAAGTCTCATGCGTGGGCTGCTTCTCTAGCTCGTGGGTGCTCTGTACATGTTGTAGAAATATCAGAAATACTGAGGCACTGCTAGTGAGTATATAGTAGATGTCACACTGATGTGCAACCAGCTGGGAAAAATTAAGGGAAGGCTTAGTTTCAAGTGAATTCAACTATATAATAAATTAGACTCAGTTGGTTAGTATCTTTTCTTGTGAGTCTACAGTGGCTTTTGGTCCATAGGGCTGGGTGGAAATAAATCAAGTAGACCACAGCACCTGGGGAAAAACCCAGTGGAGAGGATCACATAAAGGAAAATATTTCACAAAATGACCTTCTGTTTCCTTTTGCCTATAACTTACTAAAAACATATTTACTGTTTGACTGGATTGGGAGGAATCTTGTCTGTCTTAACATTTTCATATTTCCTTCTCTTTCTAGAGAATAAAATCAGGGGAGAGCTTAGAAGGCTGTTTTCATGTTATTAAAACACTCAGTAGAAGACCCCGAAGTTGGACTCAATGTGTGGAACTAGCAAGAGTAAAATTTGAGAAGTATTTTAGTCATAAGGTAGGTAAGACCTGGAAAAGAGGTGGCGCTAAACTGATGAGGATTTTAGAAAGCTTGGTAGCCCTAATAAGTAGGTGTCCAAGTCTTTGCACTCACTTCCATCTCTTCATAAATAATGAAGCGTACTTGAAACTTAAAAATGCTGCATCCCTTCTTCTTTCTACTGTAACGCTTTTAAGTCTGGTTTATTAACTCACTCTTAGTGGCTCTGTTCAGTAGTTTCCATGCCATTTTCTTGGCATTTTTCCAGCTGATTAGGTATTGTGTTTTTCCAGAGCAGCAGGATTAGTTTTAGTCTAATCATTAGTGACTAATCTAGTCATTAGTCAGATGTCTTTTACTAAAGGGTAGTGGCTCTTTGTTTCCCCCACTAAACTTTTGTTGCTGAACTCATCTCCATATCCCTGATTTTCTCAAAGATGTCACAGAAAGGTTGGCTGAAATAAGAGTCAGTCAGTCTGAGAATCTGGTCCACAGTGTTGCTTAACGTGTGTGTGTGTGTGTGTAATTTTGTAGGAAAGATGTGATCATGATGTTGTGTATTAAAATACCATATATGTGTGTATGGAAGCCATGGTGGTAGTCGTCACATTGAGAAAACACTGCATTCCCAATTGTGAATTGATATGCAGGAATCCTAAAGTGACAACAGGATGGGGGGAACTCTGTACTTACTGGATTAAGTGTCTTGCTTGGACTTCGGACAGATCAGGTGACTTTGTCATCTTTGTCCTGTGAATGAATGGGCAAGTGACTCTGTCTAGTAGTACTTGTGTCTTAAAGCTCTCCAACTTGGTATGGGCGTCTTATGGTTTCTTAACTCTTTAAATTACTTCAACTATGTATTGGAGTGTCTTAAAAGCTGTATCAAGATTTCACATAATTACTAAAAAGAAGGCTTGATTTATTGTGGTCATGTCAATCTGTATATGACAAATTACTAAAGCTACTCTGGCTCTTCCTCTAGGCTCTTCAGCTCCTTCATTCATTTCCTCTTGATACACGATTAAAAGACGGAAGTAAGTGCAAACGTCCCTTCATGCTGTTGTGAATTCATGGCGTATGCCATGCATTGCTGTTCCTGATTCCTTAGGATTTCATCCTAAGTATGTCTTCTTACCAGGTTTGTTTTGGCAATCACCAAAGAGGCCACCTTTCCCAGTGAAGTTTGAATTTAATGATCCTTTGTAAGTATGGTATTGTCACTGGTGTATTTTATAGCATCCTATAAAACTCACCCTACAGCAGAAAGTGCAAGGCAGTGACTTTGTTGCAGTAGAAGCTGGACTGGTACTTGATAGGTACTAGTGACGCTGTGGCAGATTCGAAGAGCTGTCTCATACTTTCACTGCAGGTAATTTAACTTCCACTGACATGGGATTGGAGGGTGCTGTGGGAAGTTCTGACAACGTTTAATGTGAAATGGCTTAGAACAACCCATTTCATTTATTGTGTGACTACAAAATTACTGAGTTGTTGCTGTCATACTCCCCTGCTCCCATTGGCCCACATCATGAAATGCAGAATGTGCCAAATTAAATTGACTACATAAAATGACCTAGTGGAGAGACCCCTTTTCTTCTTGATCACAATTTGGGTCTGATCTAGATGGCTTGGGTATTACAGATAATTTAAAAAAACTGATGAAGGATTGAAAAGGCTTTATGTGCTGCATATGTACACCTGCTTTGAGAAACTGTCTGGATTGCCATTTTTAGTTTGGGTGAAAACTGAGATGATAGGAAATATCAAAGTATTTCTGAGATGAAGCTTTTTATTGTCATAGTGATGTCATGTGAGCATTTGTAGTTGTTTTCTTGACTGCAGAAGTTAAGGGAAATAAGGTTTTCATTAAGTAACTCTTCTCTGATCAAAGTTTACTTAGTTTTGGGGAGGACTTCCAAGTCCTTCAAAATCTGTCATCTGTTTTGTACTGTGTGCGCTGAAGGGTGGAAATTCTGTTTCTCTGTGTGTGTTTCAAGACTTCTTTGAATATAATTGCAAACCTCTGGGCAACTGAAGTAAAAAAACCAACCAACCAAAAATTATTATCTTCCTCTTTTCTTCAGGCACTATGGTTTCATTGTGAGCGCAGCAAAACTCTTTGCAACAGTGTACTGTGTTCCTTTCACAGAGAAGGTAATCCATACTGCAACAGTGTTCCCATCGCATAACTTGGATGTACCTGTTCAGTTTTGGCCAGATGTCCAGCTGCCAGTTCTTTCCAGGAACTGATTAAAGTGATTCTGAAAGTAGTCTATCCTTCAGCACTGGCTGTTCAGCAACTGCTTACATTTAGTCTTCTTTATTTAAATCCCTAACCTGGAGAAGAAATGATCAGTGTACTGGGTATTTTCAGTAAGCACTGAACTCAGGAATTCTTATTTTGATGGACCTATTTCCTGTGCAATATAATAACTGAATTGAAAGAAGATCTCTTTAAGGCATTTGTTTAATTAAGTGTCTTAGCTATGGTCTGGGAGTTTTATTTTTTACTACTTACAGCCTCTGTGATGCTTATCCTTTGTTTTTCTTGTTAACCTTTTTCTTTTCTAATTGGGTCTTCCTCTAAGTTATGTTTACACTTCAGTTCTGTTCAGTTTTCAAGTGCTAGGCACTTCACACCACTCTGGTTCACTGTGGCAACTGAAATGTCACTTGGTGTTTCAGTGATGATGTTTCACTGAAACATCATTGAATATTTGTGGGATTTTTTTGGTTTTGGTATTCTTTGGAATGCTACTGGATGTAAAATCTTTTTGTGGGGGCCTTTTTGAGTTGATGCAAATGTAAATTATTTTTCTTCAAAACCATAATAGGATTTGTCAGAGGAAACTATTTTGAAGATTATTTCAGCTGTGAAGGTACCAGAGTTCAGACCTTCAAACAAAGTAAGTGTGATATTTAGTTTAAAGAAAAAAAAAATCCACAAGCACTATCCCACATCTCCAACTACTTCTTGCATTGATGTTGATGAGAAATAAACACAAATTAAAATGTGTTTTGGGGAAACAAGAGTGTGTCATACAGGACTGCTTTAACTTGATACAGCTAAGCTATCTAGGTACCAGATGCTAAATGCAAGGCATGGGGTTTTTTTGCCTTTTGCAAATGATTTGTTCTAGCATTGTTTTTCATGCATGAGTGTGATTGCAAGTCTGCAAGCTTTTTTAAGGTTATATGAGCCTATACTATTTTAATAAAAATAGTAAAATTTTACTTAACAAGCAACTTTAAAGCAATCCAAGACTAGTATCTATTTGTTACTTCTTTCTAGGTAATATAAAGGAAGTGTCATTACTTTTATGTTTATTTTTGAAGTGTGAACTTCAAAACAGCTTAAGTGTTATTGTGCAGTGGCTAGCATTTGTCATCATTTAAAATTAGCAAATATTCCAGGGTGTTTTCATATTTTCTTGCCCAGTGTTAACACTTGTCTCATAAATGCTTGCCTCATGAGACAAAACCGATATTTTGACTTGGAATCATAGAATGGTTGAGCTTGGAAGGGACCTCTGGAGACTGCCTAGTCCAATCCCCTTGCTCAAGCAGGGGCAGCTAGAGCAGGTCGTTAAGGACTGTGTCCCATGGGGTTTTGAATATGTCTGAAGATGGAGGCTCCACAGCCTCTCTACCTATGCCAGTGTTCAACCATCTTCACAGTTTTGGTTGTTTTTTTTTTTTCTTCTTTAAAGTATTTTCACATGTTCTTTATGGAATTCTATGCACTTCAATTTGTGCCCATACCCCCTTGTCCTGTCGTTGAGCACCAGTGAAAAGAGTCTGGCTCTGCCTTCTGTACTTTCCCCCCATCAGATATTTATTCACATTAATAAGATCCCACTGAGCATTCTCTTCTGCAGGCTGAACCATCCCAGCTCTTTCAGCTTCAAGTCATATAAGAGATGCTCCAGTCCTTTAATAATCTTTGTGGCCCTTGACTGGACTTGCTGCAGTGAGTCTGTCTCTCTTGAACTGGGGAGGAAAGACTGCAGGGAAGACAGGAAATCTAGTACACTTCACGCTTGCGCTGTACAAAGTTCATGTATTTAATTACTCAAGCACTGCACACACTTGCAGGTTGTACAGACTGACGAAACTGCAAGAAAACCAGATCATATTCCAGTCAGCAGTGAGGATGAAAGACATGCTATTTTCCAGCTGGAGAAGTCTATAGTATCCAATGAAGCTCTGGAAAGTGAGTAGTGCAAGCTAGCTTCATAGCTTAGTAACATCTTGCAGTTGCACTGCCAGTAGTATGACATTCAGGTCTTTGGATAAAGCAGTTCCGTAATTCTGCAAGAAGCAGATAGCTGATATCTAAAGCTTTCTGAAGTGCCATGCAGATAACTGTCCTTATTGCGTAACGTTACCCTATGCTTCTGTATTTCTGAGATTGCTGCAAGTTTTAGGTTTCTCTGCTATACTTGCATGTAAGTACAACCCTGATGACAGCGAGCAGGCAGCAGGGAATTGAACTGTAAGGAGGGAAGGGGTGCTGGCTAGATCCCGGATGGACTTAAAGTGATTCTTGTATGAGAAGGTTGAGAGTTACTACTTACAGGAATCAATCTGAAATTACCCTAAATTGTGAAGGCTGTTAAGACTTGTCTTCAGCATCTTCTAGATATGTTAAAATGAGGATGCTTGGATCTCATTTTTGTGCCTGGCCACATGAAGAGGTCATTGGGTAACAGCTACATGCATGCATTTTTTAGCCCGTAAACACAGGGGAGAAAACCCTAACCTCTGTCTCCCATGCTACTGAGTCCATAGTGAAATGGTTACAGATAAATCTTACAGAGGGAATTCTCACACGATGGAGCTATAGCGAGGTGGGGTGTATAAGAAATGTCCATAGGACTGTCACAATCTATTCCTGGTGTTGCAAGGAAAATGAAATTACAGAGCTCTGCTGATATTTATTTCATTACTCACTTTTAACAACTGGTATTGATAGGGGCATTTCTGCTTCTAGCATGGGAAAGCAAGTTGTAAGTAAGGCACCAAGCTCCAGAATGTGAAATTTTTAATTTATTAAGGTTCTAGTTCACTATAACTTATGTTTAGGGTATCTTCAGTTTTCTAATAATAATTTTTGCTTCCCCCCCGTTTTTTTCCATAAGCAGATGACTTGCAAATGAAGCCCATCTCCTTTGAAAAAGATGACGATAGTAATGGGCATATAGATTTCATAACAGCAGCATCAAACTTGCGAGCCAAGATGTACAACATTGAACCAGCAGATCGGTTCAAAACAAAGCGCATTGCTGGAAAGATTATTCCTGCAATTGCAACAGCTACTGCTGCAGTATCAGGGCTGGTGAGTATGCTTTTTAAAATGCTTAAAGTGTATATTTCTTTTACTGTCCTTGCCTAAAACCACTGTTGTCTGGATATTGATTAACGCTACCCTGACAGAGCCTCACTAAAGAAATGGGTTTCTTTCAAACTTAATAATCTTTTTTTCTCATGTACCAATACAAAAGGTCACTCTTGGTTCTAGTTGTGGTAAGCCCTTGGTGCTTTTATTTCTAATTTGCTGGCCAGAAAGAGGAGTTGGAGATCAGCATTTTGGTTTGTTTTCTGCAGTTAATACTAACTTCCATCAGAGTGCCACGGCCAAGAGTGGAAAGGATCTGTTCTGTAGTAATTCACATCTGTGCACTGCAACAGAACTGCATGCTTTGTGGAGGTGTCTTGAATTAAACAATTTTGGAAGAGCCTTACATTAGGAACACTTTTGAACATTTTAAATATTTCCATTAGCAGCAACAGAATTTATTTCTGTGGCATATTGGGTTGTATTTCCAGATGTGATTTACTCTGCCAGTTAGACAAAGGCTGATCTCGTTAACAATTTAAGTCTATAGTTGCTGGCCTCTTAACTAAACCAGTGTTGATAACACAAGTCTCATGGATGTATGGGATTCTTATGTACTGCAGGTTGCACTGGAACTTATCAAAGTTGTGGGTGGCTACCCAGCTGATGCATACAAGAACTGTTTTCTGAACCTAGCCATTCCCATAATGGTCTTTACAGAAACTGCTGAAGTAAGAAGAACGGAAATCAGGTAGGAGGGACAATGGCAGAAAGGCAGTATTTGGAAATGTGGTAATTGATGCTTAGAACTTGGTGAGCTATTACAAGTGTAAAGTTTGTACAGTTATTAAATCCAGATAACCAGGTGAAGGCCTTATGTGCTTGCATAGCAGAACTATGATAGAACCACAGTTCATGGTCATATTCCAGTTAACGTTATAGATATTCAAGGTTATTTTTTTTTTTTGTTCTTTAAACTTGGAAAATCATGAATCACTTAGTGCTTGCTATCAAACTTCTATTATCCATTTAGTACATACTGCTAAAGGTGTAAGTGATATTCTTAGTACTGCCAAGGGTGTCCCCTAATGCATTGCTCAAGAACTTCCTGTTTGGAAAATACAGCACACAGACAGACACTCTTCTGTCCTAATTTTAAAAATAGTGGTTTTAAGGGCTTAGTTTTGTTTTCAGTGGAAGCTGTTGCTAGCGAGTCTTTAAAAATCTAGATGAGCTAGATGTGCGGCATGGTTATTAATAAACATCCTGTCTGCACAGACTGGACACACTTCTGCATCTTAGTCAGTACAAGAGCTGTTTTTCAGTAGGGCCTTCCACCCCTCGCCTCTGTGCATCACATAGTTAAGAATTATCATTAAAATGTACATTCATCACACAATCTTCACAGTTTTCACAAACTTCACTCACATCAACAAAAAAGAATTCTCCACACCAAAATCAAAATAACATCATCACAACACTGACAGAAAGTGGACAATTTACGCACAATCCACCCCTCATCCCTTCACCACAATTACGACAACATAAATTCCCCACAGTCATGCAGCTCTCCACTCTCTAGCTGTGTTTAGTCCTTGTTTTCCCTGTTACCTCTCTCAATTACTATCCTTATCTTGAATTCCTCACGTTCCCAGGTTTCAGCACCAAGAAAGACTGTGGTGGGTTGACCCTGGCTGGAGGCTAGGTGCCCACCAAAGCTGCTCTATCACTCCCCACCTCAGCTGGACAGGGGAGAAAAAATATAACAAAGGGCTCGTGGGTCAAGATAAGAACAGGGAGGGATCATTCAACCAATTACCATCAGGGGCAAAACAGACTTGACTTAGGGAAAATTAACTTAATTTATTGCCAATCAACCAGAGCAGGGTAATGAGAAATAAAACCAAATCTTAAAACACCTTCCCCCCACCCCTCCCTTCTTCCCAGGCACAGCTTCACTCCTCGATTCTCTACCTCCTCCGCTCAGTGGTGCAGGGGAACGGGGAATGGGGGTTGGGGTCAGTTCATCACACCTTGTCTCTGCCGCTCCTTCCTCCTCAGGGGCAGGACTCCTCACACTCTTCCCCTGCTGCAGCACGGGGTCCCTCCCACAGGAGACAGTCCTCCACAAACTTCTCCAACGTGGGTCCTTCCCATGGGCTGCAGTTCTTCAGGAACTGCTCCAGTGTGAGTCCCTTCCACAGGGTTCAGTCCTTCAGGAGCACAGACTGCTCCAGCGTGGGTCCCCTGCAGGGTCACAAGTCCTGCCAGAAAACCTGCTCCAGGGTGGCTCCTCTCCACAGATCCACAGGTCCTGTCAGGAGCCTGCTCCAGCGTGGGCTTCCCATGGGGTCACAGCCTCCTTTGGGCACCCACCTGCCCCAGTGTGGGGTCCTCCCTGGGCTGCAGGTGGATATCTGCTCCACCGTGGACCTCCATGGGCTGCAGGGGCACAGCCTGCCTCACCATGGTCTTCACCATGGGCTGCAGGGGAATCTGCTCCGGTGCCTGGAGCACCTCCTCCCCCTCCTTCTTCACTGACCTTGGTGTCTGCAGAGTTGTTGCTCTTACATGTTCTCACTCCTTTCTCCTGGCTGCAGTTTCTGTGCCTGTCGCAACTTTTTTTTTTTTTCCCTTTCTTAAATATGTTATCCCAAAGGCACTACCACTATTGCTGATGGGCTTGGCCTTGGCCAGCAGTGGGTCCGTCTTGGAGCCGGCTGGCATTGTCTCCGTGGGACATAGGGAAACTTCTAGCAGCTTCTCACAGAAGCCACCCCTGTAGCCCCCCTGCTACCAAAACCTTGCCACACAAACCCAATACAGTAGGTCTGAAAACTCAGTAAGTTCATTGCCAGATACCATGTTTACTCAGAGTTCTTACTGTGTCTTGTGCTTTAGCCAGGTCAAAGGGCTGGAGAAATAGCAGTAGAGAGGGAAGAGATTTTTGCTCAAGATAAAACAGCAAGTCGCTAGAAGACAGCAGTTCTTCAGTACATGTTTAAAGGAAGTGCCTGAGTTTACGTTCTAAAGTAACAACCAATCTTTCTCCTTTTAAAACAGAAATGGGATATCATTTACAATCTGGGACAGGTGGACAATTTATGGCAAAGAGGATTTTACTCTGTTGGACTTCATAAATGCGGTCAGAGTAAGTTATCTACTGGGCTAATACAAGATGAGAGGAGAGGGTTTTCTTGTTTTGGGTTGTTGGTTTGGGGGTTTTTTTGGTTTGGTTTTTTTTCTTTTATCAAGTTATTGTTCAAACCAGAGTAATTCTAGAAAGAATTAATGTCAATGGGAATGTCTTTAAGTAAACGCATCCAAGCCTAATTTCAAATTCTTTGTTAATTCGATTGGCTCAAATGTATCTTAATGAAACTTCTGTCAACGTCCATGCATTAGCAAGTTTTCTGGTTGGGACTCTATGGTTTTGAATAATTAGTTGTAGCATTAGCAGTAGTAGTATCTGCTGGTTTGTGTAGCTGTCCTAGTCCTTTAATAATTTTTAATTTGTGAATTCCAGGAGAAATATGGAATTGAACCAACTATGGTTGTACAGGGAGTCAAAATGCTGTATGTTCCTGTGATGCCAGGTCATATTAAAAGATTAAAGCTGACGTAAGTATAACTGGAAAATGGATTGAGGGGTGCCACTGCACGTACAAATTATGTTCACTGGTTGTATCATAAGGATGTGTATCTGACAGCAGTGTTTTCTATCAAAGTGGTTGCTAGTGATTAATATTTGGGAAAGAAAAAAAGTAATTTCTTCCGTTTGGGAAAAAAAAAAAAAGAAAAAAGAGAAAGTGAATTCACTTCTGTGGTGAGGACAGGAGACTTGCAAAATGCTACTCCAGCTGATGAATGCCAGAGTGAGAAACCCAAAGAAGTCTGACAGCAAGTTTTTTGGGGGAAAGTACCTTGGTTTAAGCAGAACAAGACCAATCGAACTTTTTTTAAACTGGCTTAAAACTAATGGTGATATTTAGCAACTTAGCTTTGAAGGAATGAGAACACTTATTTGGGAAGGAGTTAATGTATCGGTTGCAGATTGAGATTTCTGGAAGTCTGTTCAGTTCATAGTAATTTCTTGAGATTCTAGCTCACTTTAGCCCTTTTTAAAAATGAAGACATTCACAAGGCTTTGCAGTACTATTCACTGACAGGAAACTGGGGTGGTAACACACTGGAAGTTTGGGAGGGTGTGAGGGTAGGGCATTGTTTTTTGACTGATAGGCCTTTGCAAAGTGACAGCCAGATCTCACCCAGGTGTAGTTCTCGTCTCTTGATTGAATTTCTTTAGCTCAAAATTTGTTCCTCACAGCTCCTGTGAAGTGTATGCTGGCCGGTTCTCACAGGCTTTGCTACATCAAGTAGATGCATTGAACAATACTGTTTCAAAGGTCTGCCAGTAGGTAATGTCCGGCAAAGTAGAGTATGTTATGGGCAAGCTACTTCAAACTTCCAGGGAGAGAAGAGCTTCTAAGATGGTACTGGCTTTAGAGAGCCTGGCATACTAAGATGTGAATTTACAGCCTATCTCAAAAGTAGTTGTTTATATTCCTTTTCCTACAGCTCTATAAATAATTTTGAATGAGTGGGATGTGTAATGAAGTCAAAGGCATGGTGTGAAGTTGCCCTCCTGTGAATATCAGGATTTCTTACTACCTTGAGATTCAGTTCAAGCTTTCCGTGTAGTTACAGCAACTTGGGGTTCTGTTACAAACAGTCCCAAAAGCTTTATAAGATATTTGCACAGCAAACTCTGGTCTTGCTTGTGTGTTTGTTTTTTCTTAAGGTGTTTAAAATCTTTCTCTTGCTTTAATATGACAAGCATTGCAAGACTCTGTCTTAATTTCAGAATTACAGCATTGACTGGTAGCATACTCCTTAAAAGCAATTTTTAGAGACATAGTTATCTGCCTTGCTCTGTAGCTTGGGCTTCCTCATGCAAATGGATATGACCTCAGTATCTCTCCTGAGAAGAGGCTAATGCTTTTTGTTCTTGCAAGGGAACAAGTACTTTGGAGAAAGCAGCTTTTTTACCTGCATGCTAAAGCATAGCCAGAAGGGAAATCCTCCTTTAAGTGACCTGTGAGGAATAGAAATGAGTTACTGTATTCCCCCAGCCTCCTATCATTTGAGCTGGCCTCAGGAACTAGTGTTCTAAGTTGGCAAGAAAATAATTTTGAGACATCCAAAGATATGTAATGAAAGTGAGGTTGATTGACCTTCTACTTCAGTATTTTATTGTGCAACTTCCAAGCAATAGCTGTAGCTTTTGAGACTGCGGAGGGCAAAGGGGGGAAGTTGCACTAAGACGTGACATGCTTATCTAGTTTAAACTCACACTGTGGTCATGAGAAGAAGTCCCAAATCCTGGCTGTTTTCCCCCCTCATTGCTATTTGCCTTCAAAATTCAAGGACTTAACAAGTCTTAACTCCAGTAGAGTTACTTTCCGTCAAAACTGTGTATCTAGTGTGTGCACTGGAGTGGTTCTCCCTAATAATGTATTAAAACCAGCCCTTATTGGTAGACCGAGAACTTACTCCTCCTCATTGACCAAAATCCTGCACAGAACGCTAACTTTGCCTTGTACCTCAGTAGGACACCAAAGAGAAGTTACGTCGGTGAGGAATCCCATCCGAAACTGGCCATTTTCTCTTTTCTTTTCTACTGAGCACTTGTTAGCGAACAATGTAATAGCTCACTAACAGGCTAAGTCTATCAAGAAAATGGGATACCATTTGCTGTACCTCAGGTGGAGAAACAGCTTTTGTGTCAAAATTAAAGGGTGGCTTATTCTCAGTTTTAATCTGGTTTCTAGTATGTTGGGCTTCATTGCTGGCAGTGAAATTCATCCTAGTCTGGCCCTGAATTCCCACTGCCAATCCTCCTTCTGGTATGTTAACAAACTGTTCTTCATTTCCTTGTAGGATGCAAAAGCTTGTGAAACCATCAGCTGATAAGAAGTATGTGGATTTGACAGTATCGTTTGCTCCAGAGACTGATGGGGAGGAAGACTTGCCAGGGCCGCCAGTGAGATACTACTTTGTTCAGGAAGACAATTGATGGTAGAGACACAAAAGTCACTCCTGGACCATTTGTTCTGAAAGGAGTGTGCTAATTTTCAGCTATTAAAGATGGTACTATATATTTCTTTTTGGTGAAGCCTTAATTAAAATGAATGGTGAAAATCAGTGGCTTTGCACTGAAGACAAACTGGATTTATGTTTCATCTGCTCCCATTTTCTTCAAACCTGTTTGCTCAAAGGAGGATTAGTCACTCCATGAGATGGAATGTCCAGTACAGTCCTTACCTTAAAGACAAGATTTGTATTAATTTGTGGGGAGCTGAAGAAAGCAAGAAGAACGGTGAACCTAACAATGGTCCTCGTGTGCAAATTAGGCGCTGCTTAGAGAAGAGTGCAAAAAATAGGAAAACTGCCATTTTATGATACTCCTGGTGTTCTAAGAACATCTCGCATCCATTTCATGTGTTACTTAATTCTCAAATAAGAATTTCATTCTTGCCATCTACATGTGAGGTTCAATTCATCCAGAAGGTTTAAACTCCCACTTAAAAGCAGATGAACTGCTTTGTGTTGTTGGTGCTCTCTTCTGAACAGTTAGTGATGCTGTGTGTCAGAGCAGCTATCTTATGTCAGTCTCAATGTGGAAACATAAGGAGGCAGGTCTTGAGTAGGTGTAAATTGTCACAGCTCCCCTGAGTCAAGAGAGCTGGAGTTGTTGATTATTTGTACTAAGGCTGTTCTTTGGGGAATACTGCGATATGGGGAAAGTGGAAACCTATTGGAGAGCTGAGTTAACACTTTCAACAATAAAACTTTGTCTTCAAGAAAGAGAAAGTGTTTGGTGTGGTTGAGCTTTTCTGCCCTCACCAAATTAAAAACACTGTAGCGAATGATGACTTCTAAAGGAAGAGAAGGCAAATGGCTGTGGATGTTTGTCATAGCAAACTCTGTTTCCTCAGCTACTCCTTTTGGTACCATTTCCTTTTAGTGAATGGTTATGCTGTATGCCTGTCCACAGCACAAGTCTGAGTTGCACTGAACACTGAAGTTTTTATCATCAGTCAGTTACTAGGATATCAAAGTATAAAGAATCTGCTTAATCGGAAATAATTAGGGACTAGCTTTGCTGCTGTGGTGAGGCAGAGGTGTGTTACAGAAGCATCTGTGACACCACCTTATTTTCTTTGTCATTTAAACACTGGAGAGTTGAGCTGGTGGTTCTTTTTTTCTCCCAATGATGATAGAGTGAAGTGAGGTTAGAATAAAAACCTATGAACTGGAAAACCTTTTAATGTGTTTAAGCCTTAGAGATTGTGACTGCACATTATCTCCTGCAGCTGTTGCAAAAGCTATTGACTACTTAGCTATTTATCCTTGATCATAATTTATTAAGCTTTAGGGATATCTTCACGTTTAATGAACATTATTGGTCAGGAATATTACCTCTCCTTTTTTCCCTTCTCGGTTAGTTGTAGTCAGGAGTAACAGCTACTAGGCTGGGAACTTGAACACCAAGATGTATGGAACTGAATAGCTGGAATCAACACAATTATTCCAATATTTGGGATTTAGTCTTACGTGCAGGGTATCTTCTGGAAGGTATATATAGTTTTACAGTCAGTCTAGTTTATAGATAAAATTTTCTAGATTAATAATACTGCTTTTTAAATTACCTAAGTTATTTCTTTCTTTTTTTTTTTTAAGAACTTCTTTTAGAGAAACTTTTTGAAACAGGAGAAAAGATGTCTACATTTAGAGTGCAGAGAGGGCACAAGCAGACAGTAAGTTTCCACTGCTAAATAACAACTAAAATGTATTTCACTGTGGCAGTATTAGAATCTGAACTCTGAACTGAAATAACTAATTAGTACTAAGGATCACTTAAAGGTTTAGGTCAAGTTGAAAGCTCTGTCACCTCACAGCTGGAGACTGGGAAACATGAAACTTTGAGTAAGTACACTCTGGTACGTTAGTGTGGTGTTAACATCATGCTTATGCTTTCAAAGTAAGTAGCATATAAAAATAGTAGAGTCTCAGTACTTTTCTGGAATGCCATCTGACAGTCCTCAGGGTTTAAAGTTAATTTTCAGATGTCATTAAAAAAAGTCATTCCATTAATTATAACACATACAGCTTTGTGAGACCCTTCCCAAAAAGTCCAGGTTGAGGTTGGCAGGGATTGTGGCCAGGATTTACAGACATGGCTGTATCTCTATACTGCCCTTACTAGGTGTACCTGTTGGATGGCTGTCTGTTCTATGGATGGGTTCTGCTCAGTTAAACAGTTGCTGATGGAAAAACTGGAAATGCACAATCATGCTAGATACTTTTTAGCAGACCTTTAAAATTTTCTGGATATAAGTTAACCTAGGTAAAATCTTAAAAGTAATAACCTAAAGAGGACTTTATATGGAAGAACTGTGCATGTCAAATGGCTCATTAAAATTGTTTTTCATGTTTTAAAACTTTCTGAATTGCTGATATGGAGAGCGAACGTGTTTATACTGAATGTTGTGTAGAGTGGAGTGAGCTGATTCAGTGTGAATTTGTTTGATAGAACACATTTCTCAGTCTGTTGCTGCTTTTTATCAAAAGTCTCAGCAGGTGATCAGCATGATCACACTAAAAGGGCTTAATCAAACCAAGCAAATGAATTTCGGCATGCTGGTCTTCCAGATCTCCAGCATTGTCACTATTGGTGCTAGCAGTGCAGAGGCTCATAGCACTACCTGGAATCTGAGAACTGCTTTTTTTTTTTTTTTTTTTCATTGTAGTGAAAGCTTGTGTGTGTCTAGGACTGTTTGATGCTCTATTCCCATGGAGCAGCTAGAGCTAGCCATCTCCCTGCAGCAGTGAAGAACTCTCTCTCCACTAGAACATTTTGAATAGCTTTCCTTCAAAATGCTATTCTTTGAAAGAGCAGTTGACTTGTAGAGATGAAGTTTTATATCAGTATTGAAGATCTTTCTCACTCAAATGCTTTCTTACAGAGTTTGCTCATATTTACACCAGCTTTCCCTTAATTTCTCGCATTCTTAATAGTTGCAGGAATGTTTGTGCATGCAAAACATGAGGTATTTAGCACCCAGCTCAACTGTTTTCTGTGGTTAATCTCCATGTTTCTTTAATGCTAGGAGTAGTGAGGATTCTGTGTGAAGATCATGCTACCGCTAACAAGACTGTTTTGGCAGATCTGATGGATTTAGGACTTTATTTACCTATACGAGGGGTAAAATATACGTTTTCAGCTTTTTTCCCACCCTTTTCCTATGCATGGTGAATATGTGAATGTTTATTGGAAAAAAAAAAGGTGCTATTCAAGAATAATGACTACATAGGAAGAACCACTCTGGCACCAGCTGTGAATGCAGAAACCCTGTCACCTTATCACGGCTGTTAAAGAATTCTCAGTCATGGGTTTCTCTAGGTTTACTTTATTAACAACTCAGAGTTGGGCCACCTCCACAGTGAATGGCAACCCTCCAAAAGTTTCTCAGTCTTATATACCTTTTTATCATGCATTATCCCAGTCTAAAATCTTTGTAAGTTTCCAGTCAAGTCTCGGTTCCCAGGTCTTATTGTTCATCAAAGTCCTTTAATTAGTTCTTGTCTCAGCTTTCTTGTCTTGTCTGGTCCCAGTTCTCATCTTTGAGATTTCAAGGTCCACCTCGGCTCAGTTGTCTCTTGTTCAGTTTACCTTGAAGTCCCGTATCTGCACAATTCTGAGAAAACCCTCAAGTTGTTCCATTAACTATTACACATCTATCTCTACAAGTTCTGCATGTTTTAATCTTTTGCCAGCAAAGCACCTGCTTCTTGCTGATTTTTCATCTTTTGTTCAACCTGTCTCTACTGATTAGCTTGACTGGGTTTTAGACCAATCCTGGGTTGGGGCTATACAGGGGGGCAGGCTGAAAACACTGTTCATGGCCTGTTGAGCAGCTCTGTTGCATATCATATTTTCCTGGTAGCTCATTTTATTATTAAATCTATTGACTTATTCTACAACGGCATCTCACATCCTGAAACAATGTGGGTTTGAGCTAGGCAGAGAGTTTGTCTATCTGTTGGACTTGTATCAAACATAAGTAAAGGCTTTAGATAAGTTCATGTTCTTAATTTTTCTTATGTCTTTGAAACAATGTGGCTGTAGGCCAGTTGTTTGAAGAAGGGAACTGAATTTCAGGCAAATGCAACAGGCTTATTAGCTTGAAAGGTTTATCCATCAATGTTAATTATCTCTTCTTTTGCAATTACAGAAAGCATACTCTGCTGCAGCACAGTGCAGCAAACTAAACCTTTGTCCAAAGGTTGGTAAGTTTTGACCAGATAGCTTTTGAGAGTTTATTTTAGTAAATGTGTCTTTTGTGTGGTCAATGAAGTAGCTAGCGTGAGTGTTTATCCGTGCTGCAGAAATCCTATTGAGGCTCGAGCTTAAAGGTGTAATGAGTTACAGCATTGATAACACCAACAGAACTGTTTTGCTCGTAAGTGAATCATTTTGCATGGCAAACATGAGATACAGTGAAGAAGTGTTGTTTCCACTTCTCACAGCAACACACAAGTTTCAATTTCATACTGAGGAAAAGCTGCAACTCTAACCTGATACACACTGAGCAGCACCATCTTCACAAGTGGTCTTAAGTATTTTCATGAAAAGAAAGTGCTAATGTCTCATGCTATGTTGTACTTTTATAAATACAGTGGGTGCATCTTCATATGGTCACACATAATCTTGGGCATTCTTTTAAAATAACCTTCCCAAGCCTTGACTGACTTCCATAATCCTTGAAACAAGTAATAATTCATTTGTGATTCACAGCTGATATCAAAGGAACATGATGATCAATCTTGGTCTGCAAATAAGAGGAACTCTACCTAGAGCACTCCCTGTGTGTGTAGTGAAGGCACTAGCTGCTTTGGTACCTAGATCATAGCTGTCTTCAGCTGAGCTCTGTGAATGCTCCTCCAACCACTGTCAGAGAAGAGGTGTGGTTTATTTGGTTGGGTTTTTTTTTAAAGAAAAAAGCCAGGCTCTGGAGCTAGTCATCACTAACTATGAAAGAGTGTAGCTCAGCAGTGGGTACCCATCCTGTAAGCACTTTATTCAGTCCAGCTGCCTGGCAGAACTTAGTGGCTAAAAATACTAAACTTGGATCTTACTGCTGATCACTTTAAGGTGCTTGTTTTGAAGGCTAGATCCCCAGTTTCCAAGAAGATGGATGCTGTGCCTAAGGCTTGGTGGGGTCCCACAGCTGTTTGGTATGATCAGCAGGGCTCTTCACTGCCTTCCCTTATTACCAGCTGTGCAGTCTCATCCTCCTGTGCACTCACTGGGGCTTGTCTCAGCCCATGAAGAAGGTAGTTCAGAGAGCTTAACCAACACAGACACTAACTTATTTTTGTTTCGTTTCCTGAAGTAGCCCACAGCAGGTTCTAATGAACACCCCTGCTGACATGTAGAAGGGGTAGGAATGTTCAGCTGGGCAGGAAGATGTCTCAGTTTGCTTGAATTTATGCCTTCCCTTGGTTGCATGACATGGGAGATGCCCCAGCTGCCTTACTCTGGATGTTCTAGGTCCTGTAAGGCTTGCGTGACCTTGCAACCAGGAACCAGGTTGAGAACCAGGAACCTCCAGTTTAAGCTACTCAGACTTGTATTTTTCTGCTTTTTGGTCTGTATTGCACCTCTGGCAATGCTCAAAGCCCCAGCAGAGGTGAGGCGTCCCTGCTGTCTCTGTGGGATGTCATAAATGGCACTGACACTGTTACAAGTGAGTAGACAAGAAATGGGGTTTTTAACACTACAAGTTTATTGCACTGTGAGCCAGTGACAGAATTGAGCCCACAAACACTGTCTGCCTAATTTCATATTTTTCTATTGCATTTTGCGGGGGCAATGCATCCTCTCTTTCCCACTCCTGTTTTTTTTTTTTTCCTTTTTCTGTATTTAATCTTCTGCAGGAATTGGGGTTACTTGCCCTCCCCAAATCTCAGAAGTTTCTCTGGGAGAAGCTGCATCGCATTCTCGGTTTAGGGCCAACAGAGCTGTTCTAGAAATTGAGAGAGAGCTTGGGGAATGCCTTCTGTTTATCTTCAATAGTGTGGAGTTCCTGTGCTGCTTCTCCTGCCTTTCTTTTAGCAGGACCATTCCTGTGTGTGCCTTCAGCAACCAGCTTGCTTTCAGAACACTGGGTCCTCTGCAGTGCGCGTCTGCCTGACAAATGGCTTCAGTTTCCCTCGAGTTTGGGTCACAAAGTAATCGATAACATCCTGAAGGCTTGGGAGTGTCACCTGTTTCACCAAAACCAAAAAACACCCAGACAGACAAACAAAAAAACCAAAACCACCAAATAAAACATGCTACCTGAGTTGAGAATACATTTTCAAAAATCTGCTGGCAGGCTGGAACCCCTAGCAACATTTCTCAAACAACTGGTACTGGATTTACAGTCAGCATTTGGATGCAGTGAGGTCTAGGGCAGCCCGCTGCAATCGATGTTAACATTTTGACGCTTGAACATATAACTCCTTCCCCTCCATCAAATGAGTAAACAAACCAGAAGTGAGATCGCTCTCTGCACTGTTATGCTCTTCAATGATGGCTGATGCTTTTTTCAGCAGATAGTGTAACAGCAGATGCTTTTTCAAACCCAATAGGATGTTTCTCAGGCCATGAGTTAAACATGTCTTAAGTGGAAGAAAACTGTTTTAAACCAAATAACAGGGTCCATACAGTCTTGCTCACACTTCAACTAAGGTAATTTTATTTCTCAAAGTTACACGGAGTGCATTTTGAGCTTTCTCTAGCTGCAATGAGAGCTCAGTTTTGATACTTAGTACTGAAGCCTGAGTTGAAAAAAAAAAAAAGAATTGAGCAATCTTGGGTGTTTTGTGAGTGGCTTGATTTTTATTTTTGTTAGAAGATGCTGATGGGGGGGGTGTTCCTATTTTTCTAGTTCTTAAAAAACCAACTTGTTCTTTGAGATCAGGTTAGTTGGACTAAGAGGAGAGGTGAACTCTCCACATACTTTGCTTTGATTCACAAATTATAGTTAGGAATTTACTAGGGCTTTTCTAATTTTCTGCAAAGTGCTATTTCTTAACACCTGCTTAAGAATCTTTAACAAGGGAATTTACTCACCGGTCTTTCCAATTCGACAATGTAACTTGTTCCTGTGGACATCACTTTGTAGTGCTTTAAGCGTGGGGCACTGAAAGAAAATGAAAGTTGATATGCTGCCTGAAATGAAATACTTTTGATGTATTGTTGTCATTATAAACTCCTCTGTAGGAGCAATGGGTGTGCTTTGTAATATCCCCAGAGCTTACTGAAGTGTGTGGCAGGGTTTGTTTTTTTTCCCATTTTAGTTTAGAAACACTGAGAACTGCAAATGTCATTCCTGGTGTCTCAGATGCTTCTTGTTCTGAAGTTCTGCAAAAGCTAAAACATGGCAATTCAGTCGAAATATATTTGGATTAAGTTACTGTTAGAAAATACTTGTCTCATTTTTTATTGTTCATTTTACAAAGGGGTACAGCTTGTTCCATTTTCATTCTGTGTGATGATTTCTTAAACTGAGTAGGGTCTCATGGCAAACAGGGGAAGCCCATTTACCCAAGGGAATGGGCTTTTGCTGGCTGATCTTTATTGCTTCTTTGTTAATCTAACTGGCTTTGGAGGAGGAGAGAACCAAGAAATCGGTCTCAGGCCTGCCCCTGCTGCCTCATTTTCCTTTCTCAAAATAGCCTGAAGACAAGGCATGTGTTTCACTTGTCAACTCTGGGTATTAAGAATTCAGTTTTTAATACAGCGTATGCTAGTTAAGACTGAGATAATATATCATGGAATCAACCTACTCCAGCTCGTGTCGGATAGTGATTGCGTAGTTCTTGCTGTCGCTGCTGGGACGCAGGATTAAATTCCCACATGAAGGGTTCTTTTCTAACATCTCTTTTGCTTCTTGCCAAGACACTGCATAGAAACACCTTCATAGAAGGGATGAGAGAAACGGCATGAATGTGAGTTACACTGGCAAGACCACGTCATTCTGAGCTGCATGAAGAGATGTGGTCTACCAGGCTAATACCTCTTCATAGTGCTAGGCTTATCCAGGGTAACTAGCCATGGCTGCCAAGAGGCATGGCATCTGAGGGACTCTTGCTCATTAATGCTAACAATAAGAGCATAATTCAGGACAGCAGTGCTTTGGCCTTCTGAGAGAGAAAGTGAAGCTTTTGTACAGGTATGATGCTTTCTGGACCCTTGGAAAGAATGTGAGAAGAGTAACCTGGATTTACCTTGAATTTCTCAATGGTAATCAGCACTTTCTTAGAAGGGCAGATACAGCAGCCCAATGTGTGGCTTTCTGAAAAGTTTTTTAAGCATAGCAATATGCTGCACATAGCCTTTTCAGAACAAAAGGCATGTAGGAAAGCTGCAGGAATAATCTTTCTCTTAGGAAATCCCTATAAAGGTCTTAAGGTAGATTTTGTTCATTTAATGTTATAAAAACCTTGTGCAACAGCTGAATTTTGAACCTCTGCATGGAAATAATACTTTGAAAGAAGGGAAGGCTCTTTAGTCAGGTTGGGGTTTGCATAGTTCAGTGACAGCTTACGCTGGCATAGTGGTCAATATACTGCTGGGTGGGCTTTTGCGGTTCAAGGATGCGCTGGAACAGTTGTTAAGTATAATTCTTCTTTTCTTTTCCTTCTCTAGCACTTCATGCATTCTTGTAAGTTGCCCAGGTAGTAATGACTCATCTGGTGGAACAGACAGCTGAAAATGAACAGCGTAATTGAAAAGAAAATGAAAGAGTGGACAAACATTGTGAGGAATTGTTTCTGTGTGTGCATCATAATTAATCTCTGAGCGCAGCTGTGCAGGAATCTTTCTTACCTGCTTGGTTTAAGCAGCTGTGATAATCCAGAAGGTTTGGATATGCCTCTGCTTTGGATAAAATGTTGCACATGTGTTTTTGTTAGAATAGTGAAATAAGGATATCTGTGTCCTGATTTAGAAAAGATGTGCGTTGACGGAAGTGGAAATTATGTAAGAATCCACAACGGTATTTTGCAGTTGCTATACTGCAAAAGACTGTCTAAATGTAATTTAACCTGTTTCAGCCATCCTCAGCTATTTAAGTGATTCAACTAGGCCAGTGTCATTTGTGAACAAACTTCATTTATTTTTCCACTGGTCATTATCAAAGAGGGTCTTGCTATTTTCAAAGTGCATTTAGCTAAGAAGAATAGTAGAATAAAACACAGGGCTGAGGGGTTCTCCAAAATGTGCAGTTCGGCCACTTTTTTGGTTATGCCTTTATCCCGTGATAAAGACCTAGAGAGTTGTCTTGGAGCAGGCTCCCTTTTTCACAACTGCAGGGGACGGACTTGTGCTAGAAGTCTTTTCCTTCCTGGACAGCAGACAGTGGTTTGGGAACTGTGTCTGAGTAGATACCATGGCAGAGTGTGTATTACAGATGCACTGGGGTTAAATCAGCCTGAATTTTGCTCTCCTCAGGAAAAAAAAAAAGAAAAAGCAAAACCAACAAAACCCCTCAACAGTTTAGTGTGTGCAAACACCTTAGAATCAGGCTTTGTGCCTGTGGAAGCCAACTTCTGGCACGCATGAAGACAAACCCCCTTACAGACACTTTTGACATGAAGTGAGATATAAAACTCTTCCATACCTTTGTTACAGTGAGAATAAAACCCTTCCATTCTTTCCCACATTCGCAGTCATTAGCCTGAGAGAACAGAAAATGATGGTGTAAGAACGACTACAGCAACAACAAAAATGTATATTTCATGTAGAAGCCTCAAATAACTCTCACCCTTTTAGAAGTGTCATGCCTGGAAATGAGCTCCCTGCCAAGCTACAACACACTGAAACCCTGCACTTCCCCAGTACTTCATGTTCAATTAGAGGGAGAGGACAGAGGTGGGAAGGTAAAAAAATTCATGCGCTCTCTTGGAGTAAAAGTAGAAGGTTATGTGGATCCAAGGAGGCCATGCTAAGGAGATAGGTGAGTCTCAAGTATAAAACCTAGAAGGATAGTTACTGAGCACCACAATCTGTATGGCTTCTGAATGGTGGGGTGTTCAGATGCTTTATCTCCTTCTTGGTTTTACAGGTGACATGGGCCTGTCAGTGTGATACTTCCCAGTTTCTCTTGGGTATTTTCTTGTGCAATTCTGCTCGGTCCATATTCCCAGGTACTCCTGAGAAAAACTTCTGATGGCTCGAGGGGCGGTTTCCCTGGTGTTAAGTTCCTTTGCCCTGCCTCCCTCTCTGCCTGCCTTTTGGTGCTGCCCAGCTGCAGGCTGTACGCTTGCTTAGATGTCGAGACGCCAGCTCTACTCCCACACCAAAATGGAGCTCTGAATATCTGTATGAGGTAAAGTATTGAGTGGCTTACAAATCACAGTCTTCCTCTTTTTACCTTCAGTTCTACTTCCTCATTTGACAGCATCAGGATGAACTGTCCAGAGCCATTTTCATCTGGATAAACATTGGTTGCTGAAGCCAAAGTTGATATATCTAATTTCTGTGAGTACTAAGGAAGGGGGAAAAGAGAAATAGCACAAGTTGTAATTTTCACAAAAAATCTAGCTGCTCTCCAAAGGAATCTGTTTAGAAGAAAATAGATTGAAACTTTTTTTTTCTGCTAGAACTTGGGTTAAGTTAACTGACAGATGAGCCAAAGCTCAGTCCTTTGCTTCTGCTTACAGAAGCTCTTCTCACCAACAACGTACTTGCTGGATTTTTCCCATCCTAATCTTCATAATCACAAACAGATGAAATCCAGGAGACCTCCCTGAGTATTTGCTTTGTGACTCCAACTAAACTCTCAGCCAGAGTACACGATAATGATACCAAGGACTTTCTCCTCAGCTGCATAAAGGAAAGTCATGTTACACACCACAATAATTTTACCCTTGTGTACAGCTGAGGAAAAAGGACTTGGTAAAATTATGGAGCAATATGGATACATTTGTAGCTCAAGTGCCAAAAAAATACTCCTTTTTTGTTTTGATGAGGCAAACTAATATGCTATAGTTTGTTTCACACTGTTTTGTTTTTTTTGATCTCAGCCTTTCTGTTACAATGTT
This sequence comes from Haliaeetus leucocephalus, assembly GCF_000737465.1. NCBI lineage: Eukaryota > Metazoa > Chordata > Aves > Accipitriformes > Accipitridae > Haliaeetus > Haliaeetus leucocephalus. The sequence continues at coordinate 17,090,172 of NW_010972576.1, forward strand.
CAGTACTATTTTTTTGGACTATACAGATGAGAGAGGAAAGGGTACTGAGAGGTGTTGGGAGTACATAAGGATTACTTGAACATAACTGATGCACTTAATCAGATGGGTAGTTACATAGATAGCACATAACTCACTGTTGGGGCTTTCTTATCATCATAAAGGAAGAGCATAGTTCCTCTGAGTTCTGTCCAATACACTCTAAATTCCTGTTGGAAAGGAGGAAGTGACAGTTTGTGAACACAATCTTTTCTGTTCCGACAAAATGCTGAAAGTGAAAGAACTGCTAAGGAAAAACTGTGTCATCACATGTTAGTTTTCAGTATTTTAAAGATCATTAAAGAGCAAGTATGTATTTCGCTGGCAGTTGATGCAAAAAAAGTTCAGTAAGTAATTCTTTACAGGCAAAAAGATACATGGGCTCTAGGTTTTATTTTCTAGTATCCTAATCCAGCATGGACCTAGAAAACTTTTACTTTTAACTAATTTAAATGCTTTAAACGTTTGTCAACGGTTTGTCAAAACAATTTAAAGGGGGTATGTAATAGAAGTCAAATATATTTTAAATGGCACTTTAGAATCTTGCTCTCCCTAAAAGGCATACAAGTGGAAAATAGTGCAAGATGAACATGTGTAAAGACTCCAATCTTCTGAACACCATTCTCTTGAAGTGCCTACTTGCATTGAATTTTGATCCTGCCAGTTTACTTGCTATAGGGAGAAGATTATGGAGCTTGATGGTAGTCTGACCTATTAACTGGACTTCTTGCATTTGAAGTGGTATTTTACAGGCTTTGTCTTTAAATTATGACTATGGCAAGTACAATTGCCCACTTCTTCTAACTGTTCCCTAATCAGTCATGCCAGAGTGACAGGAAAGGTTTTTCTTTTTTCATGTGCCCCTGATACCCTGAGAACTATAGTGGTTACAGGACACTCAATTGGGAAAGCAACTTCTGTAAAACAGAAACTGTTCGGTTTTCAGTTTACTTACCTGTTTTGTGTTTGTTGTTTGGTTTTGGGGTGGGGTGGGGTGTTTTTGTCTGGTTCTTGGTTTTGTGGGGGGTTTTTTTGAGGTGGGGGTTTAAAACACAGTCACAAAAACTGGGAAAAGAAATAATTTGTGAAGTCTGACAGGTCATAGAAATTACAGTGAGCAACATTCCCTAGACTATCCTGTAGGTGATCCTTGCTCTTTACGCTGCTAGCTCCTAACTAGTCTTTCTGGTGGTTTCTGTCAAATTACTAGTGTAAAATTTCTATAGCACTCAGCCTCTGGACCCCAACCTCTGAACACTGCAGTGTTGTGTTAAGGTGAATGTCCTTGTTAAACCATCTGTCCTTGGCAAAGTTAATGAAGGCTGTGAATACTTGCTGTGGTATGGGCCTGGATGTCATGGGAAATTTTTGAACTGCACCTTATGAACTGGGCTTTCTGCTCTATGGAAATGTAGTAATAGTAGTTGCTGAGGAGTACTTGTTATAGCCAGGAGTATGTTTTTCGCTTGGGTATCTGGTCTCTCAAAAGTGATAATACACCTCATCAGTCCCATATAAGTCTCTTCGGATTGGCTGTGTATTATTGCTTTGCCCTGTTAGGTTTTGTTATTCCAGTATGGTAGTTACTGAATTTCAGAAGGAAGGATTTTTCAGGGGGAAAAAAAGGTTTTATGTGAAAGGATATAAATAAAGGAACGTAACAGGGAGCTTTATTAAGCTTGCAGCTGTCCTCCTGCTAGATACAATGAAGTAATGCATTAATAATTTCTAGTGCTGCAGAAGAATTAATAGTAAAATTATTAGTCTACTTTTTTGTTTCATGGAGTTCCTGTTTTCTGTGGTACCTGGTTGATTCTGTGTTTGTGAACTACTATGCTATTTTGGTCTTTTAGCACTGCGTGACTCTCATTTTCTCTACTCCGTCTGTGCTTCTCCATCTACAGAGATGTGAGCGTAGGTAGGGTAAAAATTACTTTGTAACCCTCAATACAGGGACTGTCATTATCAAGTGCTAAGAAAGGGCAATCAGCTTGACTAGGGACGTGCTCTGAACATACATGCTATTGTAACATACACAAGCATGTAGGCGGTTACAGATTTGCGTCTTAAATAGTTATCTTAGGTCAAAAAACTCCACTCTTATTTTCCGTTAGTCCACGTATCTTAAATCATCAGCCCTTACTAATAAGAATAAAAAAGATGTAGAGAATCTCACATATACCTCAGGTGGCATGTTACTGAAGACTTCGGGATGGATACTGTTCTCCAGTAAATGGAGGATGCGTCACAGCAATATAACTGTGTCAAACTTTGCTCTTGGTATTAAAAATATTGCATTAGCTTTTCACCATGGTGGTAGCTATGAAATCAGTCAAACTCAATCCACATTTCAGTAGGTAATAGTAAATTATAATGGGATTCTGGAGATATTGATGGTTACCTTACATAATTTATTTTACTTCTCCCTGTCCAAGTAATATGAACAGAAATAACTAGATATCATTATTTCAGTGCAACCATTTGTGTCAGCCAGTGCTGAGAAACATCTCCCCCCATAAACCTGTAGCTCCCAGCAATACATTTTTGAAGAAATATTTCAACACATCCACTTCCTTACCTGGCATTTTGAGTGCCGGACAGACAGGTAACCTTGGAAGTACAAAGGCAGACCGGTGATGCTCTGCCTCACCTGGAAGATCCGCCGGGGGGCTGGCTGAGGAATTTCCTCAGGGTGTTCTCTAATGCCTCTCAGCATCCTTTGGGTTGCTGTGCTCTCCCCCCGCCACTCCCGTTGTTCTCAGTCTGCTCTGTATCAGCCTCAGCCAGGAAACTCACCCTGGTGAGAGGGGGGAAAAAGCAGCACCTCAAAGAGGAAGTCTGTGTTCTTGCTTTTAGGTCAGCACACACCAATGACTCTTTGTGTGGTGTATGATCATGGGGTGAACCAGACTGAATGGATTAAAAGGATCTTTTCCTTTACAGTGCTCTCCTCGGGTTTGCTCAAGGGGAGACATTCAAAAGATGAGCATGCTGGTACAAAAGTGCATCATTACTGTGATGGGTGTCACCTGGAGGTCTTGGTGGAAAAGCCTGCTTTTTATGGCATACAGCACTGGACTTTTCATGGGCTGCTGCCAGGGAGGAGATTGCTTTTAGCTGCCTCTGAAATAATATTTAAATTTTTCATTGGGAATGTGGATTAACGTTGAGACTATCAGAGTTGAACTTTCTTTAGCAAATGGCTAGGGGCATTACAGGACTCTAAAAGGAATATTGAAAATAAATCTGCTATGATTGTTTATAACTGGCAAGGATAAATCAGCTTCGTAATGTGCATCCTTTACTGGATGCAGAGGGGAACATTGCTACCAAAGATGAGGAAAAGGCTGAGATACTTAATGCCTTCTTTGCCTTAGTCTTTAATAGTGAGACCAGTTATCCTCAGGGTACTCAGCCCCCTGAGCTGGAAGACAGGGATGGAGAGCAGAATATACCCCCCATAATTCAGGAGGAAATAGTTAATGACCTGCTATGCTGCCTGGACATTCACAAGTCTATAGGACCAGAGGGGATCCATCTAAGAGTACTGAGGGAGCTGGTGGAGGAGTTTGCCAAGCCACTCTTCATCATTTATCAGCAATCCTGGTCAACAGGGGAGGTCCCAGATGACTGGAGGCTTGCCGATGTGACATCCATTTACAAGAAGGGTTGGAGGGAGGATCCGGGGAACTACAGGCCTGTCAGTCTGACCTTGGTACCCGGGAAGATTATGGAGCAGTTCGTCTTGAGTGCGCTCACATGGCATGTGCAGGACAACCAGGGGATCAGGCCCAGCCAGCATGGGTTCATGAAAGGCAGGTCCTGGTTGACCAACCTGATCTCCTCCTATGACCAGGTGACCTGCCTAGTGGATGAGGGAAAGGCTGTGGATATTGTCTACCTGGACTTCAGTGAGGCCTTTGACACCATCTCTCATGGCATACTCCTTGAGAAGCTGGTGGCTCAAGGCTTAGACAAGTGTGCTCTTCGCTGGGTAAAAAACTGGCTGGCTGGATGAGCCCAGAGGGTTGTGGTGAATGGAGTCAAATCCAGCTGGCAGTGGGTCACAAGTGGTGTTCCCCAGGGCTCAGTATTGAAGCCAGTTCTGTTTGATATCTTTATTAATGATCCGGACGAGGGGATTGAGTGCACCCTCAGTAAGTTTGCAGATGACACCAAGTTGGGTGGGAATGTTGATCTGCTTGAGGGTAGGAAGGCTCTACAGAGGGATCTGGACAGGCTGGATCGATGGGCTGAGGCCAATTGTATGAGGTTCAACAAGGCTCAGTACTGGGTCCTGCACTTCAGTCAAAACAATCCGATGCAGCGCTACAGGCTTGGGGAAGAGTGGCTGGAAAGCTGCCCAGCAGAGAAAGACCTGGGGGTGCTAGCTGACAGCCAGCTGAATATGAGCCAGCAGTGTGCCCAGGTGGCCAAGAAGGCCAACGGCATCCTGGCCTCTATCAGAAATAGTGTGGCCAGCAGGAGCAGGGAGGTGATCGTTCCCCTGTACTGGGCACTGGTGAGGCCGCACCTCGAGTACCGTGTTCAGTTTTGGGCCCCTCACTACAGGAAAGACATTGAGGTGCTGGAACGTGTCCAGAGAAGGGCAACGAAGATGATGAAGGACCTGGAGCACAAGTCCTATGAGGAGCGGCTGAGGGAACTGGGGTGGTTTAGCCTGGAGAAAAGAAGGCTGAGGGGAGACCTTATTGCTCTCTACAACTACCTGAAAGGAGGTTGTAGTGAGGTGGGTGCTGGTCTCTTCTGTCAGGTGGCTGGAGATAGGATGAGAGGAAATGACCTGAAGTTGTGGCAGGGGAGGTTTAAATTGGATATTAGGAAAAATTTCTTTACTGAAAGTGTTGTCAGGCATTGGAACAGGCTGCCCAGGGAAGTGGTTGAGTCACCATCCCTGGAGGTATTCAAAAAGCAAGTAGACGGGGTACTCCAGAACATGGTTTAGTGGGCATGGATTATGGTTGGACTCAGTGATCTTGCAGAACATGGTTTAGTGGGCATGGATGATGGTTGGACTCAATGATCTTGAAGATCTTTTCCAACCTAAACGATTCTATGATTCTATGTAGGAGGATGACTTTCATTGTGAAAGAGCTAATATAGCAAAGCCTTTAAAGAAATTGTGAAGGGAAGTGGTAGTTCAGGAATGAAGTGTTGGTCCTGATGAAATGAGGGGTGAAACTCCCATCAATTTCACAGAACCATGATGTTTAACTTAGTTGCTGGCCTTCCCCTTAGCGGTCAGAAAGAATAGGGATGAAAAGACTTGGTGTTTCAATGGTGGTGGCTACCAAATGCAAAGCAAACATCATTTTAAAAAAAAAAAGGCTTGTTTTTTGTTGAACATCTTTATGGCCTTTTCTGTTTCTCAGCTGTGTGTCGGTGTAAGACGAGTACATAATTAGCTGATAAGGTGATCTATGATAGATCAGATAGCTGCCAACCAACTCTAGCAGAAGAAGAGTTCGGTCCTGCATGTGAAAGTAAATACTCCATGTCATCTCTAAAAATGGCTGGGGACAGGTACATGTTCTCAGATTTTGGCTAATTTGCAGATTTTTGTACATGTTCTCTATTGATTGTGCTTAAATGGCAGAATTTGTCTTTGCTGTTGAACATTGCAGAAAAGCTAATGACCATGGGTACCTGCACCTTTGCTTTGCAAGGCTGATGACGACAAGCCAGCACTTAGTCCACTGTTTGCCAGTGTGTGATAAAAAGCATCATTTAAAATAATATTTTTGGGCTGTCTTTTGCAGATACTGTAAGATATTGTGGATATGTTATGTTCTCAAGCAGTTGTTTTTGCTCATTGTTGAGTTCTTCACTAATTCTTCTCCAGGTTGTTTAGCCTGCAGAAAAGGAGGCTGAGGGGAGACCTTATCGCTCTCTACAACTACCTGAAAGGAGGTTGTAGCGAGGCGGGTGTCCGTCTTTTCTCCCAAGTTACAAGTGATAGGAGGAGAGGAAACGGCCTCAAGTTGTGCCAGGGGAGGTTTAGACTGGATATTGGGGAAAATTTCTTCACTGAAGGGGTTGTCAGGCATTGGAACAGGCTGCCCAGGGAAGTGGTTGAGTCACCATCCCTGGAGGTATTTAAAAGACATGTAGATGTGGCACTTAAGGCCATGATTTAGTGGTGGACTTGGCAGTGTTAGCTTTACAGTTAGACTCGTTGATCTTAAAGGTCTTTTCCAGCCTAAATGATTCTATGATTCTAATGTTTTAAAGAAAAAACTGCGACCCGCTGTGGTGACTGTAGGTGTAGCGTTTAGAAAAGCGAGGATTTGAACTGGCGTTTCTCACGAGGCAAAAAAAGAACAGCACTACCGCCCTCCGCCTCTCCTCAGGGAAGGAAAGGTGCTCTGAGGGGTGAAGCGCGGGGGGGGGAGGGGGGGTGGAAGAGCCGCTGCCTCTTGCGCAGGCGCGACAACGGCCCGCCGCGTTCGCGCGAACCGAAGCAACCTCCCTCGCTGGCGCGCGGCGGCCGCCGACCAATGGCGGGGGGGAAAGGGGGCGTGGCCGGTGCGCTGCCGGTGCGCAGCGGGAAGGCGCCCGAAGTTTGAAAGCGGCGGGAGGTTCGCCGGGGCGATGGCTCGGCCGGGTCCCGCGGCCGCGGTGTTTTCGGCCTCGTCGCGGCGGCCTGGGATGGCGGAGGCTTTGGTGAGAGAGCGCGAAGCGGCGGCGAGGGGGGAAGGGGGGGCGGCTGTGGGGGGCAGTGGCCGTTCCCTTCCGTAACAGTGGCGGCGCGGCCTTCTCCTCACTGCGCTCCTGAGGGGCGGGCCCGTCCTTTCGAGCCTGAGGGCGCGGTGGGGCTCTGCGCGTTACCCGCTTCCGCCCGAGAAGAGCGGGGCGGGGGTTAGTGCTCTGCCCTCCTCCCTCTTGGCGCCGGTTGCTGGCACAAGCGCTTCTGTTCTGAGGGCTTGTCTGTTGGGACCCCCGTTTCCCTTAGGCTGCCTGCAGCTGCGCCTGTCGCTCGTCTCTGGAGACCTTCCTTTCACCGGTTAGCGTGTAAAGAACCAGCGACTCTTGTCTAGACATGCTAGAGTGTGGTGGGTTGACCCTGGCTGGAGGCTGGGTGCCCACCAAAGCCTCTCTATCACTCCCCCTCCTCAGCTGGACAGGGGGGAGAAAATACAACAAAAGGCTCGTGGGTCAAGGTAAGGACAGTTTAATAAAGTGAAAGCAAAGGTCGCGCACAAAAGCAAAGAAAAACAAATGATGTTATTCTCTACTTCCCATCAGCAGGCGATGTCTAGCCACTTCCTGGGAAGCAGGGCTTCACTATGCGTAGTGGTTGCTCCTAAAGACAAAAATGCCCCCCTTCCGTCTCCTTTTACTTAGCTTTTATATCTGAGCTGATGTCATATGGTATGGAATATCTATTTGGTTAGTTTAGGTCAGCTGTCCTGGTTATGTCCCCTCCCAAGATCTTGCCCAGCCCCAGCCTACCATTGAGGGGGGACTAAACACTGGAGAGACAGCCTTGATGCTGTGCCAGCACTGCTCAGCAGTAGCCAAAACACTGGTGTGTTATTAACGCCTTTCTAGCTACTGATGCAGAGCACAGCGCTATGAGCGAGGGCTGCTATGGGGAGAATAAACTCCATCTCAGCCAGACCCAATACATAGAGACATACTATTCTTCTTCCTACCGTTGTCTGTCAGCAGTACACAGGGAGTTTAAGTTTTAAACGCTCATTATCTGTAGTGGGGTATGAACATAACGATAAACTGTTATAAGCTCTTCTAGATCCGTTGCAGGAATTTTTAATTTTCTTATACAAAAGGTTGCTTGTCAGTTGATTGTACTGCACGCTGCTGCAAGTGGAAGAAGTTTAAGCCTGAGAGACTGAGTTGCTGTGGAGTATGGCTCTGCACTGTTTCTGAAGTGATGACTTTTGGTCAGTCGTTTTCCCATGCGACCTAGAGCTTCTTCCTGCCATTTTAAGTTGATGTTGAAAATTTGCAGTGCAATAAATCCTTAAGTGGTTTTGGTTATTTTAATTGCCAGAAGTAATATTCAAAGAGGAATCACAAAGAAGTACAAAGTAATGTCAGTATGGCAAACTTAGGAAAAATGTGCTGAATTCTTTTGTATTAGGACTAGATAATCTCCATACTGCACATACACTTTCCGGTTTACACAAGTGAGGAAGAGGTCGTAATTGTTTTTCAGCTAAACAGGTAGAATTTTTTTGAGACATTTTCTTGTCACATTGGTGAAAAACTGCACTCTGCTTAGCTCTTCATTTTTTCTTGACTTGTCCTTCCTGTTTTTATCCTCTACAGTCTTTGTTCCCAGCTCAGTAGGCTGTATTTCATTTGTTGGCCTGGAAAGTAACACTGATAATATACTGTCATTTGAGTTATTACTACTGTAGTTGTGCTAATAGATGACTGGAGTCATGTCTGCTATATGAATGACTTTGATTATACGCGGGGTTCAAGTATATGAAGAAGTGCTGGGACTTAACTGAGAGTTTTACTATGGAACAGCTGATGTCCTCTCACTGCCTGTCAATGAGGTCTCGCCTGTGATAAACACAGGGTAAGAATCTCCATGTGAGCAGTTCTCAGAGCAGCAGATGTGTCATAAGGTTATGTCCTAGCTTGCTTTGTGGTAGTTCATTCATTCTTCTTACTTCAAAGATTGTATCTATAGTCATCACAGAAATGTTAAGTAAATCCTTAGGTTCTCTGATTACTGTCATGTAAGTTTCTTACAAGTCTCTCTGACTTTAAATGCAACAGATGCTTGACGATTCTTGAGGAAAGCTGAATTTCTGGCAGTTGTCACAGGGGTTGTAGCTACTTGGCATTCTAAGAAAAACAGGGCTGCAGTAACTCCCACTAGTTTCCGATGGATCGAGAATCCTCGAGACTTGCTTACATGAGAAACAGGAGGTTGGTCACTTATTTGTTTTTCTGTCGAATGTTACGAGTGCTTAGTAAAAATTGATTCTTATTTCTTCACAGAATCATTTTAAAAAAGAGTACAGAGCAAGATTCTGCCATGGAGGAGGGTAATTTACATTTAAAATTTTATTCTCAAATACAATTGTTTGGAGAACTTATGTTGATTTTTGTCCAAGAGCTTAATGTCAGAGCTATTGGGTGTATCTTATTAAACTGATCATATGATGTTTCACAAACTTATTGTATTTCTTAGCAGTGGGGGGAGCAAATTGTGCAGGGGGTGGGGGGCTGTGACAAAGCACCAAGGATTTCCTTTTAATTCCTCTGCTGAGGCAGCAGAACTGTGGTGTAGCTATACCTAAGCTACCCCTAACTAGGCTACCTGAGCACAGAAGCAGTAGTCTGTGCAAATATTTCACCTTTCGAGAGGTAGAGAAATGAAGCCCATACAGAGTTCTAGCTTATTTGGCCCTTGCTGGTAAATGTTAGAGGTGAGTTTGAGTATTGGCAGTGCTGTAGCTTTCTTTAAAGGCATGTCAGTAGTCTGTGAGCTTTTTGTTACTGGAATCCATTTTTAGACATGCATTTCATGAGCTTACCAAATCTACCGAAATACCTGTTTTTAAAGGCATATAATAATCATTATGGGGAAATACTCCATGGCTTTTCCCTTGTTATCTTGGTTTTGATCAACGTGGTCTGGCTAGTGGATCACTTCTGCCATTTTCATTTGTCCTGGGGAGGTTTGAAGTAGTAATCCAAGCAGCTGAGCCATTCGCTTGCTTACAAATTTGATACCTCAAGCCAATTCTTGCTGCTAAAACTTTTGTAGAAGCACAAAATAACTGTGGATAAGTGGTAGAAAGAGAAGCAGAGGGTTGAATACTTGTATGAAGGGATAGGTGTGCAGCCTATACATTTCATTTCTGGGCCTGCTGAGACTGGGTCATTGTGCAGGCAACATTACTTGAGGGTTGATTTTTTAAAAATTTATTTATTTCAAGCGAGAATTTCTATTCATCCCAAAGCTGTTTTACCTGAGAACTGTTGTAGTGGTTGTATGTTTTCTTTTATGTAAAAAGATTTTTTCAATCTCATCATATTCTGTGATAGTGGGGCTTTTTCTCCTGGAATCCTTATTTAGACAAGTTTTTTTGCAGATATCTCTGTATGGAAATGGTAGGTAAAATATATTGAAGTGGGGACTAGTGGAAATAATTTAAAATATTAAGAACTTTACTACTTTTATATTGCTGGGATAGGAACACTTAGTATTTTTGATTTAAATTTTTTTTTCCCCTTTTTTTCTAGAAATAAGATTGATGTACAGCCAGGTCAAAACGTACTGACAGTCATACAGGATTGTTTCGAAAGTAAGCTTTTATTTGGTGTTTTGCTTAATTTGCTGGTTAAAGGAAAAAAATAATTTCTTCCTTGTATTATATTTAGTGGTAAATAAATAGAAATAAAAAACAGAGATAAAATGGATAAAAGTAAAGTCTTTTTCACGGTCTTTAAAAGCACCCCAATCCCAGATGCTTAAAACTGTGTCTTAGCTGTCTTATGAAGGTAATCTTTCTCCCCAGTAGGTGGTTTCTTTCTTGTTTGGATTTACGTGACCTTGATGAGCCATAGCAACTTGTTAAAATAAATGAAACCTGGACAATTCCAAGAATCTCTTATTTATAGTTTTTTTCTTTATAGGTTGTAGCAGTGATCTTGAAATAAGCTCTCCAAGTGCAACCTGTTGCTCAACTCCTATCGTCAAAAATGAGAAGAGGACTTCAGTACAGAGCCAAAGGGTAAGTTAGTTATGGCAGTGTCGCAACATAGCATTGGGTACAGTTTCACTTGGGTATAAGTTTAGCTCTGTAGGATTTAGTTCTGTATGAGTGTTGAATGAATAAGCTCCATATATCACTTGTATTAGTATATAGGCTGTAATTTAACCTTCTGTAATAGTTGCTGGTAATGTTTTTTTCTTAGTTTGTTGTGCTCTAATAGTAAATATTCTATAACTAGATTTATTTAACAGATTATTTTCTTGGGTTTTTGCTAATATAAGCTTTTTCAGCTTTTTGTACAGGATAGTTAAATTTCTCATGGTCTCAGGTTGAAGCATGCTGCCTCATAACTGGTAGTGGGTATGGCTGTCTCGGACTCCACTGGGGTTGGTTTCTGTCACTTTGCCAGATATATGGACACAGTTCTTCCGATGGATAGTGAAATTGAAAGATGATTCTTGTATAAAAGCAGCTTGTCAACTCCTGATAAAGTTATCTGTACTATAAGTTTGTGCATCTGTAACTTTGTTGAAGAGTAGAAGCAAGTTGAAGGACTTGTTAATGTGCTGTCTGAGAGAATGATGCCAATAATCTAGTTTGTATATTTAGTTTTAATATTTTGATTCTAGTAGTTTTTTGTAAAACTAGGATATTTTATTAATGGCGGTGTTGAGAACAGACATCCTTTATAATGGTGTTTGTTTACTTCAGTCTGATGTTAGAATACTGTATAACCTCAAAGTGATTCTTGCAAAACCTCAGCCTGACTTAATTAAGGTGAATTAAATTGTTTAAATTAATTCATTCTAATGAAAAGAGTAAATAGCTTGCCTGTGGACTAGCAGGATGTCTGTTCAAAGCTGCAAATTGGTATTTACTGTACACACTGTTCTACCTGTTGTTTGAAATTCACAGTTTTAGAAAGTCTTAAGTGATAGAAAATTGAAGTGTTTAGTTAAAATAGAACTGTGCTTCAAATGAGTAAGAATTAAGGGAAGGAAATTATATTGTGTTCTGTAGAAATTTATATTCCTGTCAAAATACCGTTGCTTTACCAAATATTTTACTTTGTCTCATTTGTTATCAACTATAACAGCCAAAGGCAAGGTTAACTAACTCTGTGAAAAGAGCCTGTAATTCTGCAGAGTCCTTACCTGCATCACCACTGAAACCAGTGAGCAGCAAAGGTTGGTAGCACTATTATTGAATTAAGGTTTTTTTGGGTAACTGTTTTTGGGGATTTTGTAAGGTTTTGAGTAGAAGAATTAAACCTGTTCTATATATATGGCAGGATGGTCACCTCTGAAGCCTGCAATACATGATCACGTAGCTGATTCTGAAAAACCAAAGACTCCTGTGTCTGAAAGAGAAACAAATAATATGTTAAAAGATGTTGAAGCACTGTGCAAAAGTCCTGCCGCATCTTTGGATTCTGAGGATGATTATGGGGCTATTGGATCACCTCTTCTTCTGGAGGAAGCAAAAAGGTCTGTGCATATGTAAGTAGAGCTGAATGTGGTGGTGGTGGTGTCGTGTCTCCGGCCCCCCAGGCCCCTTATGGTAAATTAACACGGTGGTTTCAATCATTTATGAGTTTAGATTGTGAACTCATAATCCTAAGTTTTTCAGAAAATTTCTGTATCTGGGTTTAGAAAGGGCAAAACTCTTTTTTATTAAATATTCTACTTAGACCATAGGACTCGCTTTGAGAAACCTAGTCTGCTGGGGGCTGATGGGGCTCATCTGTCAGAGAAGAGGAGGACCATCTTTGGTCATAGGCTTGCCAAACTGGTGAAGAGGGCTTTAAACTAAAGTTGCTGGGGCAGTGGAACCTCAGTCCATCCCACTGCTACCACTTTGATGCCAGTGCGAGCAATAGGTGCCCAGAGCCTGGAGAGGGACCACAGGTCAGCAGGAGAGCCCCTGAAGAGCAGCACAGAGGAATTCCAGCCACTCCAGCCAGTAAGTCAGCTTTATTGGGGGCCCAGCTTAAATGCCTCTATGCAAATGCACGTAGCACAGGGAATAAACAAGAGGAGTTAGAGATGTGTGCATGCCTGCAGGGCTATGATCTTACTGGCATCACAGAGATGTGGTGGGATGGCTCCTATGACTGGAGTGTTGGAATGGAAGGATATAGGAAGGACAGGCAGGGGAGATGAGGAGGGAGTGTTGCCCTTGATGTCAGTGACCAGCTGGAGCGCATGGAGCTCTGCCTGGGAATGGATGAGGAGCCAATGGAGAGCTTATGGGTCAGGATTAAAGGGAGGGCAGGGACAGGTGACATAGTGGGAGTCTGCAACAAGCCACCTGACTAGGAAGACCAAGCAGATGAGGCCCTCCATAGACAGGTAGGAGCAGCCTCACGTTCACAAGCCCTGGTCCTCATGGGGGACTTCATCCACCCCGATAACTGTTGGAAGGACAACACAGCAGGGCATAAACAGTCCAGGAGGTTCCTGGAATGCATTGATGACAACTTACTTCTCCAAGTGATAGAGGAGCCAACAAGGAGAGGTGCTATGCTGGACCTTGTTCTCACCAACAAGGAGGGGCTGGTGGGGAATGTGAAGCTCAAGGGCCGCCTTGGCTGCAGCGACCATGAAATGGTGGAATTCAAGCTCCTTTAGGCAGAGAGGAGGGTGCACAGCAAGCTTGCTATCCTGGACTTGGGGCCTGGAGCACAAGTCTTAGGAGGAGCGGCTGAGGGAACTGGGGTTGTTTAGTCTGGAGAAAAGAAGGCTGAGGGGAAACCTTGTTGCTCTCTACAACTACCTGAAAGGAGGTTGTAGTGAGGTGGGTGCTGGTCTCTTCTGTCAGGTGGCTGGAGATAGGATGAGAGGAAATGACCTGAAGTTGTGGCAGGGGAGGTTTAGATTGGATATTAGGAAAAATTTCTTTCCCGAAAGTGTTGTCAGGCATTGGAACAGGCTGCCCAGGGAAGTGGTTGAGTCACCATCCCTGGAGGTATTCAAAAAACATGTAGACAGGGCACTTCAGGATGTGGTTTAGTGGGCATGGTTGATGGCTGGACTCGATCTTAAGTGTCTTTTCCAAACTAAACGATTCTATGACCAGGAGAGCAGACTTTGGCCTCTTCAGGGATCTGCTGCTTAGAGTACCATGGGATAAAGCCCTGGAGGGAAGAGGGGCCACAAAAAAGCTGGTTAATATTCAAGGAACCCTCCTCCAAGCTCAGGAGCAATGCATTCCAACAAAGAGGAAGTCAGGTAAAAACGCCAGGAGGCCTGCATGGATGAACAAGGAGCTCCTGGACAAACTCACACAAAAGGGAAGCCTATAGAGGGTGGAAGCAAGAACAGGTAGCCTGGGAGGAATACAGAGAAATTGTCCGAGCAGCCAGGGATCAGGTTAGGAAAGCTAAAGCCCTGATAGTATGTTCAGCCTGGAGAAGAGAAGGCTCTGGTGAGACTTTGTGGTAGCCTTCCAGTACCTAGAAGGGGCCTACAAGAAAGCCAGGGAGGGACTTTTTACAAGGGCATGTATTGATAGGAGAAGGGGTAATGGCTTTAAACTGAAAGAGGGTATATTCAGACTAGGTGTAAGGAAGAAGTTCTTCACTGCGAGGGTGGTGAGGCACTGGAACAGGTTGTGCACAGAGGCTGTGGATGCCCCATCCCTGGTGTCCCTGCCCATAGCAGGGGGGTTGGAACTAGATGATCTTTAAGGTCCCTTCCAATGCAAACCATTCTATGATTCATTCTATGATTCTGGTGATAAGGGTTGATTCCCAAACGTGCAGTACACAAGTGCAGGAAGCCTATTAGAATAGATTTGACCTACTTTTTTTCAGGAAAGTGCTCTAAATTATCAGCTTCTCAGTCTAGACTTATTCAGTGAGTCCTATTGACAGTGTTTACCTTAAAAGCTAACAAAAAATTTGATAAAGCAGAGATGAGCAGTCATTGTTCCTCTTGCTCTGAATATACAAATGTTTTATACAGAGTAGAACAACTTTAGTTGTGATCATTATCTCCTCTTTGGAAAACTTGAAGCCCAGGTGTAATAGTGGCCAGTGGTCCCAGCCACAGTTCTTTCCTGGAGGACCGATCTCCGGGGTAGATCATAGAGAGGGACTGACACTGATCCCACTGACTCCCATTGATGGAGTGAGATTGGGAAGAGAGTGCACCTAAGGTCTGGGAAGCCTGACAATTTCTTGTGGTGGGTTAACCCTGGCTGGACGCCAGGTGCCCACCAAAGCCGTTCTATCACTCCCCCTCCTCAACTGGACAGGGGAGAGAGAATGTAACAAAGAGCTTGTGGGTCGAGATAAGGACAGGAGAGATCACTCACCAATTACCATC
>NW_010972576.1:17105479-17220369 GCF_000737465.1 Haliaeetus leucocephalus
AGCGTGGGGTCCTCCACGGGCTGCAGGTGGATATCTGCTCCACCGTGGACCTCCTTGGGCTGCAGGGGCACAGCCTGCCTCACCATGGTCTTCACCAGGGGCTGCAGGGGAATCTCTGCTCCGGTGCCTGGAGCACCTCCTCCCCCTCCTTCTTCACTGACCTTGGTGTTTGCAGAGTTGTTTCTTTTACATGTTCTCACTCCTCTCGCCGGCTGCCATTTTCCGTCTGTCCCAACTTTCTTTCCCTTCTTAAAAATGCTGTCACAGAGGTGTTGCCACTATCACTGATGGGCTTGGCCTTGGCCAGCGGCGGGTCCGTCTTAGAGCCTGCTGGTGTTGGCTCTCTCGAACACAGGGGAAGCTTCCACAGCTTCTTGCAGAAGCCACTCCTGTAACCCCCCCGCTACAAAAACCTTGCCACACAAAGCCAATACATTTCTGAAGCTCATTCTCCTAAAATTAGGAATTTGTCTTGCTGAGCAGTCCTCACTTTGATCAAGCGTCATAAGATGACCCCATGTTGCCTCATTGATTTGGACACTTGCTACTGTGCTGGGAAATAGTACTGCTAACCTGCATTCCAGCAAATTACCAAATGGAAGCTCATTCATAAGAAGTGAGACACTGTCAGCAGGAGAAAATGAGAGCATCTGTCCATCCACATGATACTTTAATGTGCACTCAGGATTTAAAGCATCATATTTGAATGCTGTTTCTTATACATAGATTACATTTTGATGACCAAAATAATCCTGCTGCAGTGAAGAGCCACGTGGAAGTTGAAAATTTGGAAGGACCTCAGACTGGGAGAGATGAGCAGATTGTTCCTATACAAGGAAGAGTACATATCGCTACGTCTTCTGTACGGAAGGAGAAGTCTCTCTCTTCGGTCGTCTTAGCTGTAGCAACAGGAATGCTTGGAAAAAGGTTTGTTTTGAGGCTTAATATGGAACATAATTTGCTAGTAAAATAACCCAGTCCTGAGTATTGGAGCAATGTTCTTTTACCTATAATGATGGTCTGGGAGAATATTTTGGGATAGTCCAACATTACTGAAAAATGCCACTTGAGATGGGCGTCGAATAGTTGTTTCAAAGTTTTGTGCTGTTAGGATTTAACAGTGCTGTTGCTTTTGTCTGCCAGTAAAATAGTATGTAGCTGTTGAGTAGTGTTTCACATTGAGGCTGACATGTTTTGATAGGTAGGTTGGAAGATTTAGGAAAACCTTATGTGATTCTGAAGTTAGCAGTGATCAAGCAGTCTTTTTCAGAGCTAATATGGAGCTGACTGGTATTTAACCAGGAAGATGACTATCCAGCATCTGAGAAATAATGAGGTATGAATATGAGGCCAAAGCAAGGAGAAGCAGGCCTTGTGCTATTTTTGGAAGCTAAAGGGCAATGAATTATGAACTTTGTAATAATTGTTCTGAGGAATGTCCTGTGGCGTGTTTAGGTATTCTGGAGTCACCACTAGATTTGCAAGATTGAAAGTCAATTTCCCCCCCCCAAATGATGTGAATACTTTGTCCCTCCTTTCTTTAGGTGTTCAGCCTCAATGTCACCGCCGTTACCTCTTCCTGTGAAAGATCAAGATATAGAAATAGAAAATGAATGTGAATTTTTAATTGATGAATCAGATGGTGTACCTTTTAATTCTTTTTCAATACCCCATAAGAACAAACAATCAAAAAAAGATAGCTTTGCAATTCCTGTTTCTAAATCTCAGTCATCTGAAAAGGAGAAGACAGAGAGTAAGAAAGGCAAGAACAGAAAAATACAGCTTGAAGCACTTACTACACAGAAAATGGATGATTTGGATGTCAGAGTACATGACTTCAAAGGAACATCAGGAACAGATCCAGTCTCTAACAGTGAAGGAAAGGTCCTTAAGTCTCAAAGGCAAAAGAGTACTCATATGGGTAAGTTATTTAATAGGTCTTCAGACTTCTCCTTCCAGGTCATATTACTGATTTTTTTTGTGGTGGTTTATTGGGAAATATGGATAATGTAGATGAGAGACATTAATGGATTCCTAATTGATGTTTCAGTTGCACAGTTAGGTTTGGGTGTATACAAGTCAGTGTGGGACAGTGTCTTCACTTCCCCCCCCCCCCCCCCCCCAGCCCTTCCTGTTAGGACATTAAAAATTAAGTTAGCAGTGTTGCCTTTTCTTATGAGCAGACAAAGAAGGTAGGTACCCACAAGCTTTTGCCCCTCTCTGTAGAAAGGAGGTTAAGGTATGTGCTTTGAACTGGAGGGAATCAGTTTTTAGGAATTATTTGAGAAGAGTTTTGTAGCAGGTAGCACTGAAAACTGGAAAGCAGATTGAATGTAACATTTCTGCCCTTTTTTTTTTCTGCTAGGAAATACTGGAAGTACACCAAAAATTCTGTTTTGAATTTTTTCGTATACTATAGATAGAGAAAGCCTTCTTTTAACCATCAGGGAAAAATCTGGTTTTGTGATACTTTTTTTTTTTTTCCCCTTGATTCCTTGATTTATTTTTATATGTTCAGATGTCAACATATATCTTCAGGTTTAATGAGAAAAGATATTAATGTCTAAGTGTTTTGTGTATTGATAGGAAAGACTAAAAAGCATGCACTTAGGCAAGGCTCTTCAAACCAGAAAAAGGACACGTCCGGGAAACCAGAAGGCAAAGAAATGGTGTTGTCATGGTCTAGATTGGAAACAGAAGCATCTGATGCAGAACAACATAAAACAAGGGTGATGCCAAGTGATGATTTGCCTATGCCTTCAGCTGGGCATCAGCAAGAGCAGACTCTGTCTCCAAAAAAGAATCTCAAGTCTTCCAAGTATGTACAGTCGGCTTCAAAAGCTTCTCAGCGATTAGTTCACAAGAAACAAACTGCTAAGCAGAAGCTTCCAGAAGTGTCTAAGAGACTGGCAGAAAGTCCGAGGAAGAAGCTTAAAAAATCTGGCAAGAAAAGTAGTAATAAAAAGCCTCAGTTACAAAGAGAAGGGAGTTCTGACAGTGAACCTGATGAAGAAGAGCTTGAACGAGAGCCCGTAAAATTGAATGAAGTGTTTACCTCGCCCCTGCATCAGAAATTACAGACTTCTGTGATTCACGAGTTGGCTAAGTTTGAAACGCCTGAAAAAGGATTGCACACATTGGAGTCACTTTATGATGCAAATAACAAAACTCCTGTAAAAGCACTACAGCATCTCATAGACAGTGTGAAGAATGCTGAAAAGAAACAATTGTCAGCTAAGTCTTCAGGGAAGATGCCCGAAAAGATGCATTACAGAGCCGGTAAAGGTGTTTGCTCAAACCCTGAGGACACTGAGTCTCAAATGGATTCTGACAGCTTTTCTGTACAGGACACAGCAAGAAAAAAACAGAAGTTATCAGATGTGAAAATAAAGAGTAACAAAAGAAAACGTAACATGCAACATGGACTACGGTAAGGTTTGTATGTTATTCCTTACAAGTGTGGTGTAACTTCGTAGATAATTAAACACATCTTGTTAACTTTTAAGCAGTAATGGCCTAATTGAACTATGTGACAGTTTCAGACTCGTTGAATAGCTAATAGAGAAACCAAGTGGTGTAATCAACATCCTGTTCTCAAAGGTGCATGCCAAGTCTAGTGTCTGGTTGTACATAAGGAAACTTGCGCTGGAATTTTTAAAGTCTTCTTTTGAGACTTGTGTAGCAGATCCAGTTTAAAAACAAAAAAAAAGAAGAAAAAAAAAGTCACATATGAGCACACAACCCCACCACCCATAGAATAACTTCACTGTCAGGTTTGTTGCTTTGTTTATAAATTGAGAAAATACAGTGTTTAATTCTTAAGCTATATTTATTTTTGTGGAAGTAACTTTACTAATGATTGGTAATCAAAAGAGGAAGTTTCTTTAACCAGTCTAATTGAGTTTTTAATCGCTGTTCCTTGCATTGCTTTTTAAAATTTTTTTTAAAAATGTCTTTTTTTTATGGTTCTGTTCGGTACATAAAATTATTGACCTACAGGTTCCTTTCAGTAAGTAAAATTGACAACAATAAATGTGATGGTAATTTTTTCTTTTCTAGAGAATACGTTGCAGCTGAGAAGGCTACAAGTTGTGAAAGGTAATTTCCTGAGTTGTCTGTAAAACTTGCATTTAATCCCACTTGTGCTCCACTGAGACAGAACAGCTCTTTGGTACTACTACTGTGTTCTGTCTTCTACTAGCAAAGAACCTAATAGAAAAGGGATCGCAATTCATGCCTGAGGTGTTTAAATACCATGCTAACACATAATACAGTTAATAAACTAATAAAATTCTTCTTCCTGTCATGAATAAGGGGTCATAGTAAGTTTCTTGCCTTTGGGGATTTTTTTCCTTTGAGGCTTCCTTCCACAGTAGTGTGTGATTTTTGAACAGAAATACCAGTGGTACTAGAACTAGGAACAACTGTACTAATAAAGTTGCTGTTAAATAGGGTATAGAACTGTATCTACAATCCAAACTTTTGTTTGTGCACAATAGATATGCACACATCTTCTTCATGGGATGGGAACTTAATAACAAAGCACACAGGAGTGGCAGTCTGTGAATTGATTAAATTGTTATGTCGTAATTCTACTGAAAAGTTTTATAATGAGCCTACTGCTGAATTAATTGGACAAATTTATAGTGTAGGTTTGCTAATCCAGCACTGAAATGCATCTTTTGGAGTTCAGGTGGATCACAGCTGAACTTCATTGGCACAGTAAAAGCAGTGAAGCACAGCGACAGATGGGTGAAGGAGGAAAGGTTAGGGGTACTAATGCTAAGGCTGTACGAGAAGTCTTGTTATAAGTGATTTGATTGCTAGAGAATCTCTGGTAGAGTTACATACATGTTAATTAATGTCATTTTATGACAGAATACGTATTATAAATTACAATTACAAACTATTTTACTGTCCTTTCCTTACAGTATGCAAAACATTTCTTTAAAGTACTTCTATAATCATGGTCTATGGAAAATTGTTTGAAAGGTAATGCTACAAAGGAGAGGAGAAGGTCTCTTTCTTCTGGAAGGGAGAAAAAAGAAAAAGAAGTCACAAGATTTTTTAGCAAACCTGTTTAGAGAGAAGGTGTGAACACTAGTTTGTCTGCCTGATGACCAAGTAGAGGAGCAATTGATGAATTTCAGACCTATGGTTCCTAACTAGCAGTTATTTGCTTCAGTGTCTAATTGGTACAGACAGATGTTTAGAAGGAAAAAACCCCACCCCACATGATCTGAAAAACACCTTAAATTTACTATTCTTGGTGGTGTTGTAATGTTCCTTTGACATTTAACGTATTCAAGCAGGTGTATTTTTTTTTTCCTTTGAAGTGGGCCTGCTCTAGAACATGGTGATAAATCTGCTTCCAGAATTAAGTCTTGGGAACAGGATACTACATCTTCAGGTAATGTTTAAAGTTGCTGTTTTCTTGCATTTTATGTATAAGCTTCTTATAAGCTGTAATTGATGGTACAGTAATTTCTGTTGTATTCTGCTTGTCCAGAATAAGAAATGCAGATTATATTGGCTGTAGTCACTTTTCTGCCCAAGTAGGTGATACACTATGCCAGCTGTACATTGTGTTAGCTTTGGAAGGACAAGCACTATATTGTTTGGCATCAAGCCTACCAGGATAAAGTTACCCTTCCAAAATACTTTGAACAAATTTTTTAGCCTCGGTTTGTACCAGTCTGATGTGTTGCCATGTGATGGTACTATATATGATCACTTCAGGCCACCCTAGACCAAATTGTGCAGCCTTATGGAATTGTGGCCTGTTTGCCTAAAAATATTTTGGTTTCAAGTTTCCCTACACAAGTTGCACATATTGTCATAATGAATATGAGCCCTGGGGATAGATGGTCTTTTCGTTAGTGTTTTAGAGCCAGTTGTGAATGTTATTAGTTCATGCAATGCTTTCTTCAGAGACCTAAGTTTTGTGGGTGTTCTGGTAAGAAGTTTGTTCTAAAGTTGAGCTTGGGTGGTATAAAGCTGAATGACCTTGCACTTTGATCAATAAAATTATATGTATAGTTATGTTTACTTGAATGTATAGCTTTCCTGAAATTTTCAAGCTTACACTGTTTAAAAACTAACTACATATACTGTTTTTCTACATTGGGTTTCATATATGTTTAAAGGAAGAAATGTTAGTGGGAACAGTAATATTGGGACTTCTGCTTGTATTACCTTTGATTGCTTCTAGTGGATATATTGAATAAAAGTCACAAATAGTAAATGCCTATAGTGGTTGTTTTTTGAATGTATTTTCAGGTAATTCTGAAGACTTGAATTACCAAGTAAAAAATCTGTTGTCAGACAGCATAGCAAGGCATAAAATAGGTAAGATTATTTTAAAATATATTAATGTAAAGTGCACAAATGCAAATGTATTTCCAACTTGATGTAAACTTTGCTGAAGGAGATGCAGGAAAACACCTGGAAATGGGTTCATATGTTAATAAGTATTTACAGATAAGGCTTGTTAGTTCTTCAGGTATTACAACCATGCTCTAATTTTGAAGTTACTTTTAAAAACTTCTAGTGTTTCTTTTTTTATTACTATATCCAACAATAATATTTTTAACTGTCACATTTCCATTTTTCATTTACTATTGAGTCAAGACACTGCTTACAGTTCAGTGAAAACAGTAAGAATTTGAATTAGTTTTGCACAGTGCAACTGAGGGTGCAAATAACCTGCCTTCTGTGGTAGTCTGAGTCTGGATAGGATGGAACAATGGGCACACAGCCGATTGTAGTCCTATACTAGTCTGTTTTTATTGTTCTTTATTCCCTTGATTATTAGTTTATGCACAACACTATAGGTGTCTACCTTCGAAAACTATTTCAGCAAGTTTTTTCTTATTTACCATTTTTATTTTTGGCATTTAAATGTTCTTGACTAATTTGCTCTCAAGTCTTAAGGGGCTTTTATTCTTTCTTACAAACAGTAAACCATCGAATCTTATTATATTCATATATGGCAGCTTAGAAAAATTGAAAGTTGAGACTATGTAATAGGTAAGTCTGAAGATAAATATCTGAGAAGTTTTGGAAATGTGTGGGGTTTCTGCTGGCAAAAGTGCTGCTCTTCTTGAGCTTGGAGATAGGACTTAAGAATGTGCAAGAGAAGGGGCTGCTTATGCAGTCTCTGTTACTTTTCTCTTGCCATAACCAAGGCAGTGCCTTTTCACTGTTGCTAATGAAATCTCTCAGATTTAGACAGGGTTCTTAGTCTTTGTTGAGAGCTTAGTCTTCACACTTGTAGCATGTTTGCTGCTCCTTGTGCTTGAGTCCCTAATTTCCATATCTCAGTGATTCACTAAGATATATAGAATGAAATCTAATGTAAAGTCAGCATGGTGACTGTTTAAGAAAAAGGAGAGTGAAATACTGATGTATGCAAAAGAAAGCTTTTGGCCATACTTGATTCCTTTTTCCTGTCATGATAGCAATGTGATATAAATATCATCTGGGAACTGCTGATCCCCTGATACAGAACAACAGGAAAGCATTTTTAACGTTTGCCATTTCTGAATTTTCCTTTGATACTTAATGTGAATGGTTTCATCCTTTAAATCAGTAATGCCTTCCAACACACCTAATGTTCGTCGGACAAAAAGGATACGTCTAAGACCTCTGGAATATTGGCGAGGCGAGCGTGTAAACTATACGATGAGGCCTTCAGGTATTAGTTCCAAAATACCTATTTGCTTTCTCCTGATAGGGCAGTAAAGAGAAATCTGTGGGTTTGTCTTGTGCCATGAAAGCTTTGAGATGCTTACTATTTAGTAATTTTTTTTAAAAAGTAGATTATTTATGGTCTCCAGCTGTTTAGTCATCTTTCCGTGGAGTCTTTTTCTGTCCTGATACTCCTGTGTCAGTGAGGAATAGTATCAGCAGAGCATGTTAAGTACCCTTGCCTTAACTGTTGAGGGAAGAACAAAATTGTTTCTCTGTACTAGTAGGTTTATTACATCAAAGATTCTGTATGATATCAGAAAAAGAGACAATCTACTGGATCATTCATTGGAGCATTTCTCTTTGTCTGGAGATTGTTCTCCAGAGCAGATACTATATTATTTTATCCAGTCTCAGTGTTAAATTCCCTAAGTGATAGACTATATCTTGTTCTCAGGGACTTTTTTCTGACAATTCAGCATAATTTGGTCCTTTTCTAATTAGTCTGCTTGAAAATAGTATTTCTTTTGTCCCTAAAATTGATATTTTGTCTTAAAAATTGACTGTCATGTCAAGCCTTTCTGAAATGTTCTTTGACTGAAATATGGTCAAATTCTTTTTAAAAAGTCTCAGGTTGCCTTGCACACCAAAATACTTGATGTTGAAAAGCTTTTTGGTTTGTTCTGGCTTTCTGAAGCTATCTGAAAAATTCAGCATCAAGGAAATATATTCTCAGCTGAAATGCTTGTTGGTTGTGCAAGTCTGCATTCTTGTAAAATTATTATGAGTTAGTGAACTTTGTTTAAATTTCTTTTGTTTCAGGAACACTTGTGATTAGTGGAATAGTGTGTCCAGAAGCAGAACCTTACAGGAAGGTTGAACGGAGGAAGGGTGATCACAAAAAGAGAAGGGATGAAACAAGTATGAACACAGACTTTTTTTTTCTTTTGATACTTAAAAAAAATCTGTAGTCAAATACTCTATTTCTGTAAGATTTTTCTCCTGTAAAAAACTTGATTCTCTCTCTCGGGGTGAAAATAATGTTATAATGAAATGTGTTAATGTGATCTGATGTGGAAAAACCTGTTCTTATTTTCTCTATAACAATGCTGTATAATCTCATTGTAAAAACTAACTTCTCAGTGTTAGAAAGGAAGAGATACAGGACATATCCACAAGTCTTGTGGTGCCTTTAAAGCAGGGATTGAAGAAAATAAGCTGTACTTCTGTCCTTGTTCAGCTCATTGATTAATGATGCTAATGTGCTTAGTTTCATAATGCACAGTTAAGGTATAAAAACTTATGGTAATTTTACTGATGCCTGTTAGTATCACATCTGAAAAGGCAGCATAGGGTGTCAATATAGTTTTAAGCCATTGTAGGTTAAATACAAAAACATAACAAGGTAGGTGAAGAGAGAGCTTTAAGAACAGTGCATAAAATTGTTAGAAGTGGGCAATAAACCTGTGTTTAAACAAACAGGAACAGGATGCTTTGCTAGAGCCTCTGTGGCCAGTAGATAATAAATATGTAGGTAGTGCTCAGAAAAGAGAGATAGAGTCAAAGTCCAAAAGCCAAATTATTTTTGCTGTGCTCTCTGTGGAAGATATTTTGATCCTAAAGAACCTTTCTTTATAGGGACTGTCTAGAGATTTTGTTTGTGACTGAAACATTTCTGTGTGAAGTTATAGAACAAATAAAATAAATGCTAACAAACTTATGCTAAAGGAAAATGCCATATGGTACTGACACAGTTCTAAAACAAATCAGGGCTGAAATAATCATTAGAGCAATAAGGTAGAACACAGCCAGTGTTGGTACAAATTTCTGATTTTCTAGCGTATTGCATGTAAATTTTATTCCTTACCTCAAAAAGAAAGTAGTAGGACTAGAGAAGGTTCAGAGAAGGCTTGTCAAAAAAATGGAAGGACTTCTGTAGAAGCAGCAACTACATGGTGAAGGCTCCTCAGCCCTGAAGAGAGTACTACAGAGGTGTGAGAAAGACCTATAAAATCACTAGTGGTATGGAGAAGGGGAATGTAAATAAGTTGTGGTTGGTTTTGTTGTGGTTTTTTGTTTGTTTGTTTTTAAACAGAAGAACTAGAAGGTGTGGAAGGAAGATAGTGAGAGCTGGGTTTTTCAAAGGAAATAAGGTGGCACTTCTCACTACGTGCTTACTTCCCCAGAATACTGTGGATAAAAATATTTCTGTAGACTCAAGAACTAGATAAATTCATAGAAAACTTAACCGTTAATAGCTCTAAATAAAGTGTGTGAGCTCCATGTTAGAGGTGGAAAGTATTTCATGGAAGTGCCATTACACTTTTAAAGCATTTCTGGGGATGGAAGGGGTACTTACTTTTGGCCATTGATGGGAGACAGGATCCTGGTCTAGATCAACCTTTGATCTAAGTACAGTTTTAGTACATGTTTTAGTACAAATCGTTTGCAGTTCATGTAAACCTGGGCTGGTAGTGACTGTTCATACTGTATCTTACAAGAATTATTGGTTGCTTTAGGTGCATTTCAACTGTCTTCTGGAAGTGATGGATTCCCTCTTTAACAGACCTTCATCCTGAGAGATAATCTTTCTAGCATCCTTGAATTTTAAGTGATGCATATAAGGACCATCAGCTGAGTAGAATTTCTAGGACAAATTCCTAAATTTTATTGATATGATAAAAATTCTGTGGTTATAGCTATAGAGTTGCACCTGTTGCTGCTTCTTTTTATAGAGAGATGGTTATGTTAGAACAAAGCTATTTCAAACACAGTTACTTTCTTCCTACCCCAGACTGTCTTGGCGTAAGAGTATTTAAGCAGCCATGAGTGCCTATAAAGTGCTATAGCTTGCCTTTAACATACTTGTTCTGACTGCATTTAAATAAATTTCCTGTGCACTGTGGAGCTAAAATTGTCTGCTTAAGAGAGTTCTGCAAGAGAGCTTTGGGTTATTTATTCTGTCATGAACATTCTCCAGCATCTCTTTTCTATTTGAAAAGCGTAAGGTTGTCATCAACTCAGGCTATTTCCTTCTCTGGAAAAATCTTTTTTATTATCGAAATCGTTCTTTGATTTACAACTTACAGTGAGATTACTGTAATGGTATTTCTTGAGAAGAGGCAAATTGAACATGTACTTATTCTTTTGAACACTTTATCTTTTAAGTCTCCCGATGCCCATCAGCAGTAGGTAAAAGGAAAAAATTTGTTCTTCATACTTCATCATGTATTTTATTTCCTCTGAGTATCTGTTGCTAGAAAAGCACTTCTCTTAAAATGCAGATACTTCTGACTAAATACTGTCATTAATAGCATAGGATAAATAGTGGGCATTCCCCTGGAAAATTCTTTAGGATTTAGAGACCCTTTATCTATTACACACAGAAATAATTCCAATGAAAATTATATTTTCAAATAATTGCTATGGATGTTTTCCTTTTATTAAAGTGTATTCAGTCACTTAGTAAAACAAATTTAAGTACTTAATGTGTGAAATCTAAACTTGTGGAAAAGTTGTTAATTAAGTTTTTAAAATGTAGAGTGATTATTTTTCAGGTTTTGCTTTGGTTTTTTTTTTTGTCTCTTCAGGAACTGAGATACCTGCAAATTTGGTTGACACCCTAGCTGATACTTCTAAGCCAACCATTGTAGTGGACCCGGTAACAAATGGGGAAGTACTTCTAGGTGGGTTGAGGGGGTGTGACCAAGGGCCTTTCTGAATTATGTAGTAAGTGTTAGACCGATAAGAAAAAAAATTGGGCATGAAAAGGTGAGCTGTTGAAATATTCATTTTTCTTGTGGAGAAAGGAGACACAAAAAGTGTCCTGATTTTTCAGCTAAATATTGAGTCTAGCTCTTAGGGGTGTTGCAGTGAAACAATATGTAATGCATATGATTTAATAAGTAGGTTACTGAGCAAGTAACAAGACTAATCATGTGTTAGCATTAATGTTAATCTCCTGGACTTTTTTTGTAGAATGTGTTAACACTGAAAGCAGTAACTCATGCTTCTTCAAAGATGAATCAATAGAAATATATAAAAATTTGAATACATCTTATTTTGCCACTGGTAGATTGATTTTGAAACCATTTAAAGAAAAGGGACACCAGTTTGTCTACATGGATACAATAGTAAGTATGCTTTTTTCCTTATTTTTATAAAACAGACTATGTAAACAGAAAATCATAGAATGGTCAGAAGTAGCATACGAAGTTGACAGGTTTTTCAGAGTTTTTTCCAGCTATAATGCAAATAAATACAAGAAACATTAATGAATCATTTCAGTTGTGAAATCAGTTATAACCAAAGAAACTTGCTAGGGGTACTTGGAATGCACATTACCCAGCTTTGCTTCCCATTAAACCTGTGCATCCATGTACGCTTACTGCGTATCTTGCAGGCAAGGTAGAAGTATCAAATAAATAAAATTGCCCCCCCTCCGCCTTTTAAGTTGTGCATTTTATTTTTCAGCAGGGTGGGAAGAAGGGATTGCAGCTCTGCTAGCTTATTTGTTTCTTGATCTTTGTTACAACATGTATGCAAAACAAAGAGTATGTTTTCTTGGATAACTTAAATGTTTGCAAAGGAAACATTGCTAATCTTGGAACCCCTTGGCTTTCATTAAGGCTTTCCATGTTATCCGTGGCAAAATTATTGTTACCTTACATAAGACGTCATATTATCTGACTACAGGAGACTTCTTCTATGTACCAGCAGGTAAGTTCATGTGTTTAAAACCAATTTGTTGGAGATGGATGAGACTGAATTAGCATGCTAGGAAGCAAAACTGAGCTGAATGATGGGAGGAGTTAAGTTTGAGTAGAGAGTGAGAAAGTATAGGGTTATGAAGAAAGGAATGTCGCCCAACGCTGGATGGGGGTTGATGAGCTAACCTTTGAATGGGGTGATACAAACACTGCTTCCTTATGTGAGTTGGCCTCAAAGTTTTTGATGACATACCAAGTTCGTGAATTTCTCTTGGTATTCTGGTTCTGTCCCTAACTATAATGTTGGGGAAACTTCACAGACAGCTTAATATAGTGGTAGTTAGTATAATTGTTGTGGTCACCATCTGTTTGCTGGTTTTTCTACATAAAATTATGAAAATCCATGTGGATCTGGTCACCATATTTTACACTTCGTGCTTGATATTTAGAAGGTGCAGAATGTCTCGTTCAACAGGTTGTAACTTCATGTGGGTTGTTGAGAATTTAGACATCTCTGATTTTGCCCTTCTGAAATAAGTAGAATGAATTCCATATACGAAGCTGTCCTTCAGTGGGTAAGACAGTAGTCAGGAGAGTTTGTAGTAGTTGTAAAGCAGGCTGTTCATGAAGCCGTAGAGAGCTTTTGTACAGCTTTCTTGTGAAGAGTCTATATTAGAAAATGACAAGCTACCGCTTGTTTTTCCATTAACTTTTCACCATGATGCCCTGATTGAACAATCATTTTTCAATTAATGCTTTGAAGCTTTTTTTTTTGTGTTTGTTTTAATCTTGAAAGTTTAGGGGTCTGCAGAGACCATTTTGTAGTTTGCTTTTTGGGAAAGCAGATTATACAATGTGCTGAAAGTTCTGTATGGCCATAAGGATCTATAGTTGCTTTTCATTCTTCATTGCTGCTTTATGGCCTGTCTCAATGCCTGGATGGGCAATGCAATGGTTGTGGCAGGTGACCTCTTTGTAATTCATCAAGTGTGGCTGTATATGAACATTAGGACGTTGCTCATTCCCAACATTCAGTGCCTTTTAGATGTTTCTATATTTGTGGTCACGTTAGTATGCAAATCCCAAGTGAAGATCTGCAGATAAGATTCCATGTGAAGTTTTTACTGAGATTTTCTGTAGCAATAAATTAAAATAAATTCAGTCACCTTAAAGTTGTATTGTGGGTTTTGAGAGCTGAGAGCTCAAGCCTGTTACATTCTTTTCAGTAAAAATCTTCTCGGCAAAGATGCACTTTATTCTTTTACCCTAGGTTAAAATAATGACACTAAATGTATTCCTTGTTATCTCTTTGAAATGCAATGATGTACCTGTAAGGGTGGCATCCCAGATTAGGGGCTAATATTCCTTCTGTTAAAGTATTTGAAATAAAAACACACTTGGCTGAAGATAGGACTTCAAAAATTGCTATTAGCTTCTAAAGAAAACCTTCTCTGTTTTTATTTGTAGGAAATGGATATAACATACGTAACCTTCTGAACGAAGAAAGTGTTCTTGTCTTCACACAACTCAAAAAAGACAGTTTCTACAGAAAAGTTTGCTGAAACAGTTTTCAAGTTTTTGTATGTTTTGAAGTTCTTTTTACATACAGAAAGTGTTTGAGTGTGCCCAGCTCAACATTACAAATTAATACAGAGCAGCTGAAATCAATGTAAGAAGAGTTAAGAACAAAACCAAAAGAATCTCAGTATTTTGCTATCAAACTGAAAGGACATACTGAAGGGCCTCACTCTGCATCAGTTATTGTTCTTGTGTTGTCCAAAGACAGAAAGATAAAAGTGTAAAATCTGTGGGTAAAGCACATTGTTGTTCCAAATTGTATTTATATGCCTAATCTCCCTAAAGATGCTTAGCACTTGAAAGAATTTTGACATCTTCAGCTAACGTCTGAGAGTCTTAACGTCTGCCTGGTAAAAACTGCTTAGAATAATCTCTATTTAATGTAAGACTGTGCTGTTCACGTTCCAGTAATTGTTGTCTAGGAGATGGGCTGCTGGAATGCTTGTGTGCGGGGCTCCAGCCTTCTTCTAATATGTTAATGACAGGCATTTCTTCCTTGTCTAGTGGAGGTATGATTAGTGCCTCAAATTCGAATTGTGAAATGGGAGCTCTTAGTAGGAACTTATCGGTCCTATCTTTTGTATGGAAGCTATGGCTTGATTAGCTCTGAACATTGTGGATAGCTTTGTTTTGTGTAACAGGGATAGGTCATTGCCAAGTGTATTACTTTAGTATCTCCTTTTGTTTCTGTTGCAGTGTTCCTTGATAATAATGAGGAACTTTGGAAAAACTAATTATAATGTATGGTCCAGAAACCAAGTCTAGATAGCAGATGGTATACATAGCATTTGTCACCCAAGCTTTTCAAGGTTCCTTCTAAAGGATAAACTACAGCGATTCTGCTGGGTGCTTTCTCTCTATGGTCACTGCTGTTCTAGAAAATTGAATTGGAATTCTAAACTTTAAGGACTTGAGGATTGAGTATTGACTTTTTAAACAGTCTTGGGTACAACATCTTTATGCTATATCTAGAGTATACGTTAAAGTAGGAGGACAATTGGCTTTAGTGCTTCCCTTAAGCTTTCAGCTGCCAGCTAACTTCATATGTCTGTGAAAGGGCTTGGACACCAAGATTACCAGGCCTCTGTGAAAGACCCTTTAGATTGGAGAATTCGAGGTAATATATATTGTTTTTATCATTCTCCTTCAAGCAGTAGTTCCTATGATTAGTGCCTATTTAGACTGACAGTGGAAATACATAGTAGAAGTTTTTTGGCATCTTTGCATTCATGGCTAGGTCATGCTTAACTCTGAGAAGATGAAACAGAGGAACATGCTTATTGCCATTTAGTTTTTCTGTCTTGATACAAACTGTTTGCTGTCAAAGTTCAGACTGCACAGAAGGACGTTTTTAAAAATATTTTTATTAGCCTCAACTTTTGTAAGCAGTTTGAGTTAATAATAATAAAAGTAATTTAGTTACAGCTGATAATAATTTGATATTGGCAGCTTTTCTAAATTTTGGGCTTGGTTTGGTCTCTTCAAGGTCAGCAAGATTCAAATATTGTCCCTTCTGTGTTGGAGCCATACCAGCTACCAGATGGGCACACATGCTGTCTCCACTGCTTGAAGGGATCCCACCCACTAAAATGTTTAGTTTGTAAGTCTTTCAACTCCTTAGGCCTGCAGAGGTCTGGAAGTTTGCCACTTGGAAAACAGTACAGGGCTAGCATTAGACCAAAAAGCCTCTGCTCCTGGCCCAAGCATCTTGTCTCCCGGTGGTCAGGGCATGGATGTGGTGGTCTCTGAGCCCAACAGCTCATTAGTTCCAGCTGAAAGGCAGAACAAGACCACTTTTCAGTTGTGTTAAAGGCCAGGGAGTTCAGAAGGAAGACAACCCAGCAAATTTTCTTCTGCATTACCTGTCTGTAGATTGGGTAGCAGAAGGATACTTTGTTCAGGCGTTAGTGAACATGTATGGACAATGGAGCTCATGGCCCTAAAGGGAAGTATGGATGTATGTTGTGACGCAGCTCAAGGCAGCCTGCTGCTTTCCTGTGTTCTAGTTTGGTGGGCTCCAGTGAGAAGTGATACATTGCCCTTGTTGTATTGGGCACCAGTGTGTCTTCCCCCACTGCACTGTACTGCAACTTGGCAGCAAGATTGAGTGGATTTTCTTTTGGGTCATAAGTAGATGATGAGAAATACGTAATCAGGATGTTTTCTTAAGCAGAAGGAATGTGTGCAGACCTTTTCCTGACACAGGCTGGAAGGTAGCAGATGTTCAAGTGCAGGTTTGAGGTCAGCATGCCATGAATGCCTGTTTCTGTTTTCCTAATTCTGTGGCTGGGAGTGTTAACAGAATAGGGTGGATTTGGTAAAGTATGTAATTTTTTTAGGCTGGATGGTTTTGTTGCTTCCTGGCTAGTTGATTTCTTGGGAGAAATGTCCTGTATAGTCTGCAGAGGACATTTTGTAGTTGGACTACATGTTTTTAAATTTTTCGTTTAAGTAGCAAAATCAATTGTGCCAAGCTTGGTTATTTATCTAGGATTTTGCTTTAGTTTAGCAACAATTCCACTATTTGTCACTAGATGGGGCTTCAAGCACAGGTGTTTGTCGTTGGCTGGCATCTATGTTCGGTAGGGTTTGGTTTTTGAAAGGAGAGGAGTATGTTACAGATGGAGATAAATACAGCTGAATTCTGTTGCAAGGAGATGTAAATCAGTTTCTGTTAACGTTAGGACTTGGCACTGAAACATGCTAACAGAATGAACTTAGCAAGCATGTTGTACTAGTTGCAGCCACTTGTTCAAAGTTGTTTTTTAAAACATTAGTGCACAGCAAGAGTTGAGTTGAGCTGGGTTGTTCACCGTTTGACTGG
The DNA here is from genome assembly GCF_000737465.1 of Haliaeetus leucocephalus. Taxonomy (NCBI): domain Eukaryota; kingdom Metazoa; phylum Chordata; class Aves; order Accipitriformes; family Accipitridae; genus Haliaeetus; species Haliaeetus leucocephalus. Next base: position 17,122,280 of record NW_010972576.1, read on the forward strand.
ACTGCATTTTAAATTTTTTTTCTTCAACTTGACACTTGTAAAAAAACTTGCTTCTGTGTCATTAGCCTGAATATAGTGTGAGGAGGTGCAGGAGAATGTTGAGTTCCAGGACTCCTATGGGTGCTGAGTTGTGCAGTGTGGCAAACAAGAATTGGTCGTTAGTCAGAAGAAGCAGCTGATATTTGACCTCTACCTAGTCTTGCTTTGGCTCCTGTTTCCTACATTTATGTGTACATCAGGCTACTAGTAGTCATGGGTAACCTTTGGTGGTCTAATTTTTTCCTTTACCAAATGGGATACTGCAAAGAAAGAAAAAAGCCTTCTCTGAAATGTGAGAAGTTATCATTCTTCTTCCTGCATATGTGTGATTCTACTCTGTTGAGTAGTTTTAATTTCCACCGACTACTGTGATAGTTTCACATAGATATGTAGCAAAATTATTTAGACTTGGTAAAATGCTAAAGTAATAGCCCATATAGAGAATGTTGTGGTCTGCAGATGAAATAGATATTCTTAGAGTTTCTGTAATGTTATTTGCCTGTTGTAGCTTTTAAAACAGCTTTTAAATTATTTCATGGACTACAATGCCTTATATATTCAGCTCGGATGGCACAGCTTGTTGCTTACACTAGAGTACGGAACATCACCTCTAATAGTAGTAGTAGTAGAGATCTGAGCCTGGTTTGTGCTAAGCTGGGCCGAAGTTGGTTAGCCAGTGTTGCCTGCTGTGGAGCGGAGTTGGGATGGTCATTGTGAGAGAGACATGGCCTTTTCTGTTGCCTGTGTAGTACACATGCTGTTCCTGGAGGATATCACTGGTTTAGTATATTAATTCATTGCTTTCTGTCAACAGTAATGGAGACAACTGGAAACAAAAGCTGAGTCACATATTTCATCAGCTTCATGTTAGCAGGTACATGTGTTCTATGGTAGGTGTTGTGGTAACAATTAGAGGTTTATTTTAAGGAACTTAATTGACAATGTCCCACCACAATAAAAAGTCAGGTTTTTGAAGGCTTTGGCTCCCTTTGAAAAAAATTACTTTACTGGTTAGTAGGTTCTTTTGAAAATCTATCTTTTCATAGTTTCATTTGGTTAGAAAGCTGTTCCTGTTTTACTAAACAAAGCCTTTTTGCAGTTTAAAGCAGCAGCAGCATGGTTGCAAAACTGTCAGATATGTGTGCACATCCATATTCGTGCAAGTTTGTAAACATAAAATAAGAGAATGTGAGCTGTGTAATTACAGAAAAATAAACAGCACCAATAAAACAACTTGTTGAGGCACATATACAATTTCTTCTATTTTTCAAGTACACAGCTGAATTGGTTATCTGCAGATGATTTTAAATTAACATTTGGGGAATGCAATAAACCTAAAGAGCTATTTCCTCATTTCATAACAGCTGAAAAGACATTTCAGCATGAAGGAGTGTTTCTTAGATTTCTACTGATGTATAGACTCTGTTGCACAATGTCTCCTGTAATACAGGATTACTTTAAGTGGTGATTGATTGCAGATAATACATCTAACTGAAGAGTATGGAACATGCCTCTTTAATGATATTGACAGCTGTGGTAACTGAATATTTTAGTCTTTCCAAGCTGGTACGTTTCCTCTTCAGAATATCCTGTCACTTCATGCCTGATCACAAATGTAGTCAGAAGAGACCTCGAAGCCAAACGTTTCTCAGGTTGCATGGAAAAGCTTCATTTAGGATTTGACAACCAAAGTGATTCCTGTGGTCCAAGTTCTATGATGAAAACAGTAGTTGATCATCAGTCAAAACAGTTGGCTGCAGATTATTAGGGAACAAATACGTTAAAAAGAGTGCCTGCAGAGCTGCCCTGTGTTCTTAAGCCCACCCACAAAGCTCCTGTTCTGGTTTGCTTCATTTAAACTCCTGTGCCCAAGTAAAGGCGCACAGAAAGGGTTGTAAAACCACATTTACTTTACACTTCTTCTGTGGTCTTTTCTTGTTTGTAGCACAAGAAGGGCAATAATTGAAACAGGGAGCAGAAAGAAGCAAAGCATTTACTTTCTCAGTCTGACTGTTCAGTTGAGATGCAAATCTAAAAGTGCTCATAGAAAAACATATTAATGTCCTGAGTAAGATTTTCAACTTCTCTTTGGAGCTTGATAGGTAAGGACTTTTAAATTTGAAAACTGAAGAATTGCAGTACTATTGACAACTATTTAGGAAGTTTATTAAATGGGTATAATAGCTGTTAACACACATTATTTTATTTATCTTATTACATTTTTTTGTGGTCATGGTGCTAGAAGTTGCCGTTTCTTGTGTTTTCAGTAACAGTTGCTGAAATGAGAATTAAGATGGCAGATGCATGGTAATGCCATGTGGGTGTCTTCTGGAATCAATGTGCTGTAAAGAGGGAGAGAAAAGGAGTGATACGAGAGGTGTAAACGTAATGAAGAGCTATAGTAGTGTCCAAAGGTGGTGCAGACTGGCTTGACTAGGTTGTACAAAGGGTTTTCAATGTAATTCAATAACTTTTGGAGGAGCAGTATGTGACCCTTCCGATTGGTAAGGGAAACCTTTCCAGTGTTGGTGCCATGAGAACACAGCTGTCTGTACTGGTAACCTACACTCTTGTTTTGGGATTCTAGTAGTGCTATGATCACTTGTGTTTAAGAGCATAAAGTCATCTTATCTAAAACTGCGGGATTCAGCTGATGAACATGATGTATAATCCACTGAGCAAGAGGCCTGAACTTACTGAATTTTATCCTTTCTTTATGTTATCATCACTTTTGTGTTGTAGTACAGAGGGGGAAATTACAAGAAATGAAAGTTAATTATGAAGAAGTTTTTTTCAAACACAATCTGAACTTGAAATTTTATTGCTGACAAAGAGGGGGCTCCCCTAGGACACAGTAGCCTATACGCTGAAGAAACTAAGGACTTCTATATTTCAGTTAGTGCCGAGTCAGCTCTGAGGCTAATTAATCAAAACAAATTTACAATTAAGTTCAGGCAGGAAGACTAATTAAGTAGCCAGTTAAGAAAAAGTGCTGAAGGAGGGAGCAACCTTAAGGGGAAAGTATGAGACTCCCAGTATTGGCCCATGAAGGACAATTAAGTGATAATTGCAGATCTCTCTGACTTTTTTTTTATGGCAGATTTTCTTCATATTAGCAAAAGCAGACATTTGCCTGTTAAGCAACTCAGCTTTACTGTGCACTCTTACGGTAATTCATAGGTAAAGCACAGAGGTTGCTGCAGGAATAAATTGGAACACAGCTGCCAGACTTGGAACAGTATTTTAGCTAGTGAAAAAGCCCCACTGTGTTTTAAAGACAAAGTAACTCTAAATGTTTGCTTTATTTGCTTCTTCATTTTGTGGCATACCAAGTCCATCTTAGCATCCTGTTTAACCTTTCAAACAAATTGCATTGAGTGAATTATCTTACCAGAATTTAGAATAGCTTCACTTTGTTCAGTTGCTAACCCTATTTAAGTTCACAGAAATCATTACCTTGTTATGAAATGGCTTCTGTTGCTTACATCCTGCACCCATGCTGCATGACATACTTGTGTTTCTTGATGGAAAAAAGAGAGGGGGAACTCTAATAGTAATATTGTTTTTACTGAAAATAATTTAGCTCCTCTTCTGAAGGACTTTTTAAGCTTGGAGAGCTCATCTCCGGTGAGATGCTAAGGGTTGCAAATGAGGTGCATGCCCCAGTCCTCCTGCACCCCTCCTTGCTCATTTCCATGGAACTGTGATGCTGATGAAGTATGAAACCTGTCTTAATTAGTTGGACACATGCATGGGCTAAGAATTTGCTTAAACATCCATCTTTTCTTTTTTTTTTTTTTTTAATTTTTTTTGTGCACTTACCTGGAACTTGAATTATTTCAGAAATGGCAAAGAAGGGGTCTCCTCATGTATTAAGGTGTTGGTAGTAATTTTCTTTTCTTCATGAAATTCTGTGTGCACATGCTGCCAGTGTGATGCGCTGTGTCCTGCTATGCACATTGGCATTCACCTGCCACTGTTTCAGCTAGCTGCTGTATCAAGTTTCAATCTGCTCCTTCATTTTTTGTCTTGCTGCCTAAACTAATTTGTTGTCTTTTCTGGATGCATTTCCCTTACCAAAGGTTTCTTTTTTGTGCTGCTTGCAAGGATTGTACCATTTTTTTCTAACTCAGTTGCAGGTATTTGAATTATTTCAGAGGTGTTCTTGTGCCCGAAGTTTCCTTTGCTACCTCTCCTTCAAGCTTTATACAGGGCCTGGCAAAGCTCCCAATATTCTCGCTCAGAGAAGTGACACAAAGGTTCCTTTGGCCCCCGTTCTTTGAAAGACTTTTGTGTAGTTGTAATCCCAAGAAGGTCGGCTTAGGATGTCACTGGCAAGGCATTTGTTACCATCGTCATCTGCCGTTTTCCACACTGCAGAAGCAGAACTGAGACTGCTGCAGGCCCGCATGGTTGCCCTTGAGCCTCATCCATCTGTTGAGGCTGGCTCTGTAGTGCCAAAAGGATCCAACCCGGCACGATTCCTCCTGGCCAGACTTATCCCAGAGCATTGTAGCATTGTGCTTCTTGCTCCTCTTGTAGCAGTAATTCAGCATGCTGGTGACTTCCTTTGCCTTGGCGCAATCTTGCTGTGGCTCTGCCATCACTTAGGCACCATGCCATACCCTGATTTTGTGTTGGCAGGCTAGTCCAGGCATTTACCTGCTCTTACATCTTCATTCCTCTTGCCAGTGGGAATGCCATTTGACACCAGCTGGTTTTGGCACAGAGGTCTAGCATGGTAGTGTGTGCCCATTGCTGCAGATACGGATGGGGATGCTTATGCCCTCTCACACCCTGTTGCTGCCTGACTTTTCTGGTAAATGCCAGGAGAATAATCTCCCTGTTTTCTGATGTTTCTGTGGTGTGTAAGGATGAGCCTGGACTGAATAAGCTGGAAGAGCTGGGTGGCCCTTCAGGATGACCTTCATACATTTCTCTTCAAGACAGAGCTGAGACCTGATCCAGCTCATTTGACATACCCTTCCATGTGGCACGGCTCTGTCCACACAGTTCAGAACCTGCCATCTCCATTCTACCCTACTTACTGCCTGTGGGTGGGAGTGTGTATTGGCAAAGTACATTAGAGCGTTTGTGTACACTCTTGGTATCCTCATTCTTATCACCAATTCAGCTTTTCTGAATCCAGGGCAACTGGCTCTAGGTGGTCCTGCTTGAGCAGGAGGTTTGGACCAAATGACTTTCAGAGGTCCCTTCCAACCTCAACCATTCTGTGGAATCAGACTCCCATGCTATGGAAGCTGCTCTCCTATAAATTTAGTTCATGCTTGTGTTGGGAGGACCCTTCTGCTGTACATCTCAAGTGGAGGGCCTTTTCTGTGTCACACAGCAGGCTATGAATATGCCAACTGTGGCAGAGTGTGGGGTGTGCCAGAGTGCTTGGCCGCTGGTGAACAGCCAGTGTTTTCCCTTTCTCTACAGTGAAAGATAAAATGTGCATACTAAGTTGTGTTACAACTGTCAGCTTTAAGTTTCCCCTTCTGGTCTTTGCTCTGAGGTGTTCCTCTGAGGAAGGCACATACCTGGGTTTGATGAGAAGTCCACTGATCAATTTTGGGGAATTAGCTAACAATTTTCTGCATATGTACCCCAAAACATTTTAGTATAAGATATTTTGATAGTAGGCTGTTATTTTTTCACTTGCAAGTCTTAACAGCAGTCTTCATTCAGTGTGTGGGCTTTAAACCAGCTTGAAAATTTGGCATCTTGTGCAGTCCAGGCTATCAAGTGGCTGCTTTTTCCATGTAACTCTACATCTGGAGTAATAGTCCTCCGCTGTCACTTGATGTGGTGAGTTGCATCAGATGTTATTCCCTCAGTTGGCAACAGTTTTAATTCTTGGACTTTTCCCTACTGTCAGCAGCTTTGTGTTGCCTTTGGGACTGTAAATCATAGCTTGTGGACCATTTGTCTAAATGTGAGCTTAAGCGAATTAAAATACACACAAGATTTTTATAAAAATAGAATGAAACTCACACACACATTAACTACTGGTGTCTCATGGTCCTCCACAACATAAAACATTTCATATGAGAGATAGCGTAAGAAAATACGTGCAGAACAAGTGTCAGTGTAACAGCCAGGTGTGACTTTGATGACTCCAAACTTTGCACAGAGGAACGCATTTGTTAGAGACCACTGTTAGCTAAATTAAATTAGACTAATGTGCTCTTTTGAGCATAATCGAAATGATACTAATATTTGTATTGATTTGCCACTGGTGTAGGTGAATGCTCTGATGTCCTTGCTGCTGTGAGTACAATTTGCAGTTGTTCCACTTTACTGTCTAGTAACTCCCTAATATTGTGGCACAGTCAGATAGACCTTTTTTAAACTGTGTTAATTTGAACTGACTTCTATTCTTCCTATTATTTAGACCAAAAGCAAGAAGCACGTTGTTGGAGACGATAACTTTGGCCATAACTTTGCCTGCAAATTGAAGATCATCTAATACAAACGAGTTCTAAAGAACATTACGTACCATCCAACTAGAAATACACCCCAGTATTAGGGGCACGTTTCATTGACCTTAAAAGATCTTCCTACAGTGTAAATTGTAAATACACGGTTTGTTACAAATTATTTTTTCTGTACATAAATATTAAATAATGCAAATCAGGTTTGATTTCTTTGATTTCTAAATAATTTAAGAATTAATTTTCTAGTAGTCTGTGTGGTTTTGAAAATACAGGTAATTGCATGACTTTGACTTGTAAATATTTATAAATAATGTGAGTTACCTTGAGTGGCTTCAAGGATGTCACCAACAGTGAAATCTTTCAACTGTTCTGTTGGAGTTGTTGAAATTGTTAAAAGGAGTTTGAAAGTAAAATATTTTTCATAGAATAGAATCATAGAATCATTTAGGTTGGAAAAGACACTTAAGATCATCAAGTCCAAACAGAAACCTAACACTGCCAAGTCCAACACTAAACCATGTCCCTAAGTGCCATATCTATATCTCTTTTAAACACCTCCAGGGCTGGTCACTCAACCACTTCCCTGGGCAGCCTGTTCCAATGCCTGACAACCTTCTCAGTAAAGAATTTTTTCCTAATATCCAATCTAAACCTCCCCTGGTGCAACTTGAGGCCATTTCTTCTTGTCCTATTGCTTGTTACTTGGGAGAAGAGACAGACACCCAACCTCCTTTCAGGTAGTTGTAGAGAGCAATAAGGTCTCCCCTCAGCCTCCTTTTCTCCAGGCTAAACCACCCCCGTTCCCTCAGCCGCTCCTCATAGGACTTGTGCTCCAGATCCTTCACCGGTTTCGTTGCCCTTGTCTGGACATGCTCCAGCACCTCAATGTCTTTCCTGTAGTGAGGGGCCCAAAACTGAACACGGTACTCGAGGTGCGGCCTCACCAGTGCCAAGTACGGGGGAACAATCACCTCCCTGCTCCTGCTGGCCACACCATTTCTGATACAGGCCAGGATGCCATTGGCCTTCTTGGCCACCTGGGCACACTGCTGGCTCATATTCAGCCGGCTGTCAACCAGCACCCCCAGGTCCTTTTCTGCCAGGCAGCTTTCCAGGCACTCTTCCTCAGGCCTGTAGCATTGCATGGGGTTGTTGTGACCCAAGTGCAGGATGTGGCACTGAGCCTTTTTGAATCTCAGATGCCAATACAGATTGGCTTTGAAAAAACACTGTTCCTAGTTGACAGTGGCTTTGGTTCCAGTTTTTGAATCCCTGCTGTTCCTGCCATAGTTATACATAAACTCTGGGTTGAAATGTTGCAGAATTCTTTTGGTTTTCAGGTAAATCATAAGCAGAGCTACATTCTGCTGCAGTGTTGCGATCATTCAGTGGTCTTCAGATTTGGTATGTGATGACTTACACTCTCTTCCACATTCTCTGAAATTTTGAAGGTATTTCCATTTAGCTGGAGAGGGTGCTTCCTGAGAGTTCCCTGTTACAGCAGATCTTGGATAGTCATCAGAGTGAAATAAAATGAAAGCACCTCCCATCCCTTTGGGAAAATACGGTCCATTAGTTTTTCATTTGCCAGGAGCATCAGTTTTTAATATTTTCGCTTTTCCTTTATCTCCTGGGAATATCAATCTGCATAGATCTATTATTAATTCCACATTAGTGGAATTATTAGTGATTGAGAAGTTTGTTTTCTAGGGCTCCAGTTAGGGGGAAGAGGGCTAGAAGGATGAGGAAGTAGGTGAGGGAGGCCAGTTGGCCAGTGATGATGAAGGGATGCTCTACTGGTTGGCTACAAATTCATGTGAGAATGAAGAGGTTAGCAACTAGGGTTCAGAATAGTAGTTGGGAGAGGGGCCGGAAGGTTATTGTGCGTTGTTTGGACTTGTGAAGAAAGGGGATTAGGAATAAAATTAGTACGGAGGCAGCTAGGGCTAGTACTCCTCCTAGTTTGTCACAGCAACGAGCTCATTTTCTCAAAAATCTTTACTGTGGGTAGTAAAAGTAGGTCTCCCTAGGAATGATTTCAAATCCAAATTGGACTCAAGTATACTATGCATAGTGCTGGGTTGTTGTTGGGTTTCTTTTTGGTGGTGGTGGTGGTGGTGGTTGGCTGGTTGGTTGGTTGTTTTTTTTAAAGGATCTTTGCCTCATCTGAACTCACTGTTTTTGTGATAAGCTAAGTGTTATAGAGTTGTCCAGCATTTAAAACTTGGGAGCCTGGATCAGTATTAAAACAATTCTGCAACCAAAACAATTTTTGGAGGTGAGAGGGTGAGGAAAAAATCTTCCCCTGAAGGACAGTGTACTATGCTATGAATGATAGTGTATTAAGTTATTTAAATGTTGCAGAGAAGCGAGTGTCGTGGTTTAACCTCAGCCAGCAACTAAGCACCATGCAGCTGCTCGCTCACTTCCCCCCCACCCAGTGGGAAGGGGGAATCAGGAAAAAAAGTAAAACTCATTGGTTGAGATAAGAACAGTTTAATAGAACAGAAAGGAAGAAAATAATAATCATAATAATAAAATGGCAATAATAATAATAATAAAAGGATTGGAATACACAAAACAAGTGATGCACAATGCAATTGCTCACCACTCGCCGACTGATGCACAGTTAGTTCCTGAGCAGCGATCCACTCCCCCAGGCCAACTCCCCCCAGTTTATATACTGGGCATGATGTCACATGGTATGGAATACCCCTTTGGCCAGTTTGGGTCAGGTGTCCTGGCTGTGTCCTGTGCCAACTTCTTGTGCCCCTCCAGCCTTCTTGCTGGCTGGGCATGAGAAGCTGAAAAAGCCTTGACCCAGTGTAAATACTACTTGGCAACAACTGAAAACATCAGTGTGTTATCAACATTCTTCTCATACAAAATCCAAAATACAGCACTATACCAGCTACTAGAAAAAAAAGTAACTTCATCCCAGCCGAAGCCAGGACAGGGAGCAAGAGGGGCTTTCCACTCCTGGAAGGTTCTGTAAGCTCCATTTATAACATTCATTCCCATCAACCTTGCCCAAGCTTTCAACCTGCAGTTCTCCTGTTTCTTGAAGCCCTATCTCAATTCCAGTAAGTATTTACCATTAAATAAAGCAGCAGAGAATCCGGCTCTACCACTCAGCCGTCTGCTGCCTCTTCGGTGTGCGTGGGCGAGTGGGCGCACGTCCACAGCACTTGTGCCCCTGGGCTGTGCAAAGTGGGAAGGGGAGGGTAGCGCTGCAAGAATGTGGAGGGCCCCAAACTGATGCAGCTTGAGCGCTGCTCTGTTCTGGTCAGCTGCTGCGTAGGTTGCTTTGTAGGATCCCTCGAGCAGGATGAGGATCTGGGGATTCTCTTTCCTCATCCTGACTCTTCAGACAGGGTCGTGCTCTCTTGTGCTCGCGGTCTGACACGAGGAATTGTTACTGCTTTTCTTCGCTGCAGTGTTTTGGAGGTGCTTTCATCCAGAACAGTCCATCACAGTTAATTGGGTCAAATCAGTGCATTGGACAGAGCAATAACCATATATATCATGTACTGCATTTTGATAAGCAGGAAGATTGTTAATACATCTTTTTCTTTTACCTGCCTTAACCTGGAAGAATCAGAACGTGTGCCCTTCCTGTGCCAATTAGACTCAGTTGTAACTTCACAGGAGGACAGTTCCAGTAAAATCTGTACAGTGACCCAATATTAAGTTTAAGGAAGCAAGGAGCTGCTTTGTCTTGTATCTTTGTGTTGGTTCTTTTTTGGGGGGGCGGGTGGTGGGGTGGTGTGTGTTTGGTTTTTTTCAGTTCCTCCCGTGATCATAGATGTACTGTTTCAAGTTTGTAATGTCACTGGAAGGTCGAAAAAATTTCAGGAGTTGGAAGAAGTGATAAACAGGTAAGGTGCACAATTCATAGGGGGCACAACAGAAGCTGAGGCTGAATTTCTCTTGCATGTAAAAGAATTCAACTTAATTTTTTTTATCTTAGTGGATAAAAACCAAAGTACTGGTCTTAAAAATCACTCCCATCGGCTGGCTTTCTCTGCTGCACAGCAGCAGGAGGCAGGTTATCCAGTGGCCCAGGACCAAGCAAAGGTGCTGGTGGTTATACTGTAGCCCAGTTGGAGGCGCGGCATGTGAGTTACTGGCTTGACATGTACCGCGAGCCACCGAGTCCCTGCTCGGGGATTACCAAACCAGTTCTGAGCTCGTGTGCTCATTTGTGCCTTGAGATGTGGTGGATGTAAAGGCAAATGCTTGGACCCAGGACTTGAGAACAGCTTCAGAAGCTTCATGTTGTCCAGTGGTAGTAGAAGAAACTATTAAAAGTCATTTACTAGGTGTCTTTGGCAGCTCAGGTTTGGTTTTACCATGTGAGTCTCTTGTGTATTTTCAGTACCTTCAGTTAAAAGGATCCTCCTCTCCTGTAGGAACCAACTTGGTCACACTGGTATGTGGTCTGCTGGTGCACAACTTTGACTGCTTTCTCATGTGATTCAGCTATTGTTAAAATAAGGCTCTCATTCCTCTGCAGATAAGCAGGTTTAACTTGTCTGTTAAGGATCCTGTCTCCTTTTTTTTTTTACCTTTTCTGTTTTGAACTGGGTATTATCCATACACCTGTTTAACTGAAAGAATGTATGTCAGACCAGTGCCAAATCTTTTGCAGCATAAGGAATTAAGGCTGTAAAGTGGAGTTTATTATGTTGTGCGAAGAAAGCCAAAGGACGAGGTGTGGAAAGCTCTCCCAGCTGTCTCCCTTGACACTGGGGAAAGCTTTCCTGTGCCACAGTAACTTTGCTTTGCTTCTGGTGCTGCCCCAGTCTGGTGAAGCTCTGCCACACACCAGTCCTACTGCCGTCATATCTGCTTTCTACTGCTCTTTCTGAGATCCCAGGCTGTGCAAGAGCTGGAGAGGAGCCTATTTCCAGCTCAGACTGATTGTATTTAATTTTTTTTTCTTTTCTTTCCTCATGAAGAAAATAAACATAATATAACTAATCTGTAGGATTTACAGATGGGGGTTCAGCCAACCCTGAGGATTCATGGACTCGAAGTCCTGTGCTTGATTATTTTACATTTATGGCATAAAAATCAGGCTGCTTTAGGTTACTCTGTGGAATGTTGCAGAAAAAAAGGCACTTGGACCAGCACTGAGCCAAGGGAACTCAAACAAGAGGTAGCCTAGAGTTTTCCCTGCTGCTGGTCACATTTCTCTCTCGCACTCACACTGGGTGGGTGGTGTGAACACTTCTGAATTGGCAAAAAGTATTAACGTGATGGCTTTTGGCCGTTGGTGTCTGTTCCCTTCTCTCCTCGAAGGTAAACAAGGTATGCAAGCAATTTGACCAGAACAAACAAGTCAGAAGACTGCACTTGGCTTTCAAAAATGTTTTTTTCAGATTTGTTAGGTTGCTCGCATCATCCCACTCTGAAAGAATGAATGCTGTGTGGTTTTGGCATGGGTTTTTTTTTTGTTTGTTTGCTTTTTTTTGGCAGTTCAGCCTCCAAAGAAGCTTCTAATGGCATGCCACTGTACCCTAGGCTACCACAGAGGCTGGTAAAATGAATGCAGGAGCAAACGGACACAAAAAGCAATTAAAGTACACCGAAAATATGTTTTGAATAAGTTTTTTCCCAGGTTTGAGAGTCCCTGCTGCTCTTTTCCCTTTTCCTGTGTACCAAGGCTCCTGAGTGCCAAGCCTCTGCGGAGGATCGAAGGCACATCCTTGGAGCTGGATGCGGGGCCGTGTCTCTGCTGAACGCCAGCCAAGCCGTCCGCTCGATGCCGAGTACAGTGCTTCCATCCGCCTTCCACCATCTCGAGGCTGCCGTGCCGGATGCTGATTCCCAGGGAGCAAACCTTGCCGCGCTGCCCTGGGCTCCAGAAGGCAAGCGTTGGAGGAGGGAGGAAACCAAGCCAAGCTTACAGAGCTGTTGGAGGATGCCCAGAGACTTATACTCAGCCGAAGGAGGCCAGCATCCGCCAGCGATCTGCATCCCTTCTCTGCTCAGGAGGTATCTGTTCATTGTTGGTGTGCACAGTTCTGCTGGGGGCAGCGTTTGCTTTGTAGCTGGCTCCGTTTTTGAGAGCTCTGCTCTGGCCAGCAGATGACTTGCTCTTATGTTATCCAGTATCTCTGCGCTGAGCCTGCTGACCTCCGTTGACTTACCTTTGCAGAGGTTTGTTCCTGTGATCCTACTTAGTGCTATCCTTTGATTATGGTTTGTATTTTTAATTAATTGAGGACAGTTGTCATCTTGTTTATATCCATGGAAACCAGAGCCACGGGTTTTGAATCACTAAGTTTATACCTAGGCAGAACTGCTATCACAATCACTGTCTGCTCCGTACAGGCATATGTTTTCATTCCGAGAGCCTGTGTTTACAGAAGATAGCAACTGAACTCCTTATTTTACAGTCTACTTTATAGCCAAACTGCTGCAGTCTGAGCGCTACAAGGGTTAATGTTCAGTGGTGCACATACAATAGCTCGGAGCTTCTAGCTCAAATATCAACAAACTTAGTGCCTCTGCAGGTGGAATTTTATTTCTTTTATGGCAGACGGTTAAGAGGCACACCGGAACGGGAACATATGTAGAAAAGAACTAATATTTAACTCAGTGTTTTCCCTGAGTGATAGCAATACCAATACTGTGTATGTAGCTAATGCAGAATAGTTGTCCTTTTCAGTCGCATGCCTTGCATTCCTTCATCAGGTATGTATTCAAACTCTGTGTGGGGAATGGCATATTCTCTCCCCTGTGCTCTGTAAATGAAGTTTTGTGATTGCAAGACATAGCTTCTGTTTTCCACTAGAGGCCAATAAAGTGTAGGACAAGGCTGCTGCAAGGCTTTCAGCAGAAAGCCACATCTTTTTTTTCCCCTCCAGACTTGTTGCTCAACTGTTGTATTTCCATCTTGATGATTATTTCTTCTTTTAGAAATGATTCTCCCTCTAATGAAGTGGAATTCAATTGCTAAGTCTTCCTTCCAGTGTTTTGTTCCCCAAACCTTGAAGAAGTTAAAGAACTGTCCTCTTGATTTGCTCATACGTATTCCTTCCATGTTTTCAATTCCTAGCTGCTAACTCGGTAGCAGCCTCCGTGGAGTAAAGGGGACATCAAAAAGGCGATGGAAACAGTGGGTAATACCAGTGCTTTGGTCTTTAAGCGTTCCAGGAAATGGTATGGCTTTAGCTACCACATTTTACTGGGGATCTTCCTAAATTTTGTGCTTACCAGCAACCAAGCCAATGACATCCGATTCCAGCTGAGGGGCAGGGTCCTGTCTGCACTCTGTCATCCGTCTGCCCCAGTGCCTTTGCCTCCTGACTCTTTGGGTCCTATCTCAGTCCTGGGTAATAGCACAGCTCTATTGTGCAGTTACAGGAGGGTTGGGACAGCAAAAGCCCTCAAATATGAGGATGGTAGTGCCAGCTCTGTGTCACAGACCGGAGAAGCCATCTGGGACAATGCTTGTTGGCCTGGGAACCACCCCATGTTTCCTGGCTCAGAACAGCAAGGAATAACTCTGCCTAACATGTTGGTTAAAGCCAGAAATGTTTACAGCAAGATGAAGGCCCTGCTCAGTGCGTTAGCTTGGAAGATTGTTTTGGATTTTATTGCTGCCTAGCAGGGGTCTCGTGTGAGCGGCGCGTATGTGCGAGCTCCCCCCGTCGCTGTGCTGTGCTTTGGCTGCTGCTCCTAAACCTGAGAGATTTCTCTGGGGGTTTTGGGGAACTTGACTTTAGAGGGAGCTGAGCTTTTCCTTTTGGAGGATATGCTGCTATGGTAGGAAGCAAAACGGAGGCGGGATTGCAGCTCAGAGGGTTGCCTGAGCTAGCTCTAATCGTGTGGCGGCATGGCTTAATGCAACCCTTTCAGCCACCATCCCCTGAGTCTTTACCTGCATCGGCTAGCTCCCGACCCACCCTGGGAGCCAGAAGGGCTCTGCTGCAGCATTTCTTTGGTTAGATCGGTGACTTCAAGCCCAGGCACTCACCACGTGAGACAGGCTGCAACCCTTGAGGGTGAGTGTGCCCTCCAGCTTCATTCATCCACCATCTGCAAAGGATTTCCTAATCCAGCAGGATGGGGTGCTTTGGAATTTATACCATAGAGTTGCTCTTCCAGAATATATGGTGTTTGCAGTACTGCAATGTTTGTTAGGCAGGGGCCTCTGGAAACCGACCCTCAGTTGCCAGTAGCTTCAGCAAATATTGAATGCCTTACTGTCAGCTGAAGAAAGCTGATTGATTATTATTATTTACCCCCATCAACACTGGTGTAACATGGCAGAGAATCGAGAGCAGCGGCAGCTTCCTGGCCATTACCTGATGCTGCTGGTGTCCGCATGTGTGCAGTGCTATGGTGTTACGCTCATGCAGGACCTATGATCACGGGAGGTACCAGCTGGGAAAAATGGGGAAAAAAGGAAACAGAGGGAATCTGGCTTGGCTTTCTTTATCCCCTGGTGCGAGTAGTGTCACAAACGCTTATACAGTAAATAACATAAAATGAAAAAGAAGTAGGCAGTGAGACTGACACATCAGGTTTCGGCCTAAAAGAGTCTATAGCTAGTTTTGCAAAATGAGAAATTTTATGTATTACTGGTCACACATGCTGTTTAATTTCCCTTGCTTTCCTGCTGTGCATCTTCTCTTTCTTTCACACGTGGATATCAAATAAAGTGTCAGTGGGAATCAGTGTTAACGTTAAATGCTCGGTACCTGTTCTGAGCCTCTGTGTGCATTCAAATATGCCTGAAAGATTAGGACTTTGTGGTACAAGGTGCTGTGCAAACGAGAAGAGTCTCTGCTCTACAGTGTTTATGTTCTGATTGACAAGGGAAAAAAAAAATTACATAAGTGTAATTTTCCTGGTGTTTCTTCTAAGCTACTTGAAACAGTGGGGCCAGGGCCTCAAGGCACTCCTATAAGCCAAATCAATGTTAATATTTCTTAATTCTCTGGAAAAATGGTGTTACAGAGTGACTTTCTTGCTGTAACTCGAGCAGAACAAAACAGACGCGTAGTCTGAAATGTGAGCCCCAGGTTCCTTGGTGGAGTTTCAAGGCAAGCACTTCTCTTTCTGCTGAGGTTTGCCACATCAGAAATGCTCAAATGAGAAAAGGGACTTGAGGTCTTTTCCTAGCTTTAACCCCAAGGTGCTATGTCACTTGGCAAGTGACAGTCTCTTTCTGTCCAGTTGTTTTGCCTTCATGTAAAATGGGCAAATTGGGAACTTGCACTTCAGCACCAGCGGTGGAGGAGCCCTGGGTAAGGGCAGGCACCACAAGCCTGAGAGATGCTGAACAGAGGCAATGATTCTCACGTCATTTGTGCATGCACAAATGGAGGATATTTTTAATGCTTTTTAATATGTTAAATTAGAAGAATGTTCAGCCCTGTTTTCTCAGGGCAGGTGTTAATTCTGGAGGCTGATTATGTCCAGGGAATAAGTTCCTGCTTCTCGTAGCATGGGCCGAATTCGGATGGAGCTGGCAGCCCTTTGGCCGTGCTCAGGTTATGGCACATTGAGGCAGCAGCTTTGTGTTGGGCCAAGGCAGAGACTTATGCTGGCACTGAACCTCAGCTCCCATTTGCCTAGTGCCAGCAACTGTGTTGGGGCTTATTTCAAGCTGCTCTGACAGGGGAAAATACAATTAGATCAGCACATGTAGTATTTTATACCAAGCCTGAAGTGGAATAAAGTTATTCTTCTTCTAAGACCCTCCTTTTTTTTTTTTTTTTTTACAGGAGAAACAGATGAGAATTCACTCTTCACCAAACTGTAATCTTTAAGTGATTCTCCAAAGCCAGCCCTGGCAAAGTGTGTTTAAAATGATACCAAGAAAGCTCTGGATCTCATTGAACTCAATAGCAAAAGGTGTGTTGAGTTCAGTGAAGCCAGGACATGATGCTGCTGGGGTTACTGAGTAAGTACATCTCATTCCTGATGCCCTCAAGGTTTATTTGGTGTTGTGATGGGTTAACCAACCAGCCAGGTGCCCACCCAAGCCGTTCTATCACTCCCCCTCCTCAGCTGGATAGGGGAGAGAAAATATAACAAAGAGCTTGTGGGTCGAGATAAGGACAGGAGAGATCACTCACCAATTACTGTCACGGGCAAAACAGACTCAGCTTGGGGAAAACTAACTCAATTTATTACAAATCAACCAGAGTAGGGTAATGAGAAATAAAACCAAATCTCAGAACACCTTCCCTCCACCCCTCCCTTCTTCCCGGGCACAACTTCACTCCCGGATTCTCTACCAACCCCCCCCAGCAGCACAGGGGGACGGGGATGGGGTTTACGGTCAGTTCATCACACGTTATTTTCTGCTGCTTCATCCTCCTCAGGGGGAGGACTCCTCACTCTTCCCCTGCTCCAGCGTGGGGTCCCACCCACAGGAGACAGTCCTCCACGAACTTCTCCAATGTGGGTCCTTCCCATGGGCTGCAGTTCTTCACGAACTGCTCCAGCATGGGTCCTTTCCACGGCGTGCAGTCCTTCAGGAGGACACTGCTCCAGTGTGTGTCCCCCACGGGGTCACAAGTCCTGCCAGAAAACCTGCTCCATGGGCTCCTCTCTCCACAGATCCACAGGTCCTGCCAGGAGCCTGCTCCAGCGTGGGGTTCCCATGGGGTCACAGCCTCCTTCGGGAACTCACCTGCTCCAGCGTGGGGTCCTCCACGGGCTGCAGGTGGATATCTGCTCCACCGTGGACCTCCTTGGGCTGCAGGGGGACAGCCTGCCTCACCATGGTCTTCACCAGGGGCTGCAGGGGAATCTCTGCTCCGGTGCCTGGAGCACCTCCTCCCCCTCCTTCTTCACTGACCTTGGTGACCACAGGGTTGTTTCTTTTACATGTTCTCACTCCTCTCTCCAGTGGCTGTTTCTCCACGTCCCAACTTTTTTCCTTCTTAAAAATGTTATTATAGAGGCATTACCACTATCGCTGATGGGCTCGGCCTTGGCCGGCGGCGGGTCCATCTTAGAGCCGGCTGGTGTTGGCTCTCTCGAACACAGGGGAAGCTTCCACAGCTTCTTACAGAAGCCACCCCTGTAACCCCCCCTGCTACCAAAACCTTGCCACACAAAACCAATACAGGTGTATATTTTTTTGAGTGAGGTTTATTACAAGTTCTGTCTTTTCCATGTAAAGAGCCAAAATAGGCACCTTGACCCAGTTCACCTCTCTGCACTTTCTCATCAAAACGTTACACTGGGCTGGAGAGCTGTGAAAAATGGTGAGGTTTCAGCTGGTGTTCGGTCTCTGCTCTTCCACTTGGCCCTTGTCGTGGCTGACACTGGCTTGGTGCCAGCCCTGGCTCTGTTTGCCGTAGGAGGACCATGCAGAGATGTGAACCCGTGCCCAACGTCCCCATTGGCATGTACACACAGCTGTGCTTTACTTTAGGGTTCAAGGTGCGCTTGGGTCCAGTCCAATGGGGCCTGTCAGTGTTTCAGGGGAGACTGGTGGCAGAGATGGTGCAAAATTCAGCTCTTCCTTCCCATCCATCAATAGACTGTTGTAATATTTGCAACCCAAATAGCTCCTGCGTTCTTTGTAAGAACAAAATTAAAGCAGATGGATTTGCTAAACTCCAGTTTGGACAGGTATAGTCTGAATAGATTCAGGAGAGAAAAAAAAAAGTAAAAATGTTTTGAAGGGGAAAAAGGGCAAAAATAAAGTTTTGAAGCCCTAAATCATCCATGGGCCAATACAGTGGTTGTTTGATTTCAGAGAAAAAGATAATGGAGAAAAGTTTATTGTGAACATTTTTCATGAGGGGAATAAGTGGGAGATGCTAGAAATAATTTTCTGGCCCTGATTCTGAGCACACGCAAATATTTCTATTGCTTTTTCTTTAGGTGGGACTGATTTTTCTGGTATACTTCAGGTAACTCCTCTAAGGAGGTTATGCCCAACACCGATACTATCCTAAGGCAAATTTAAATGATGGTGAAGGTGGTCTGACTTTGCTGCCTTAGTGTCTCTCCCCTTTTGGAGAACAATATGTGCATACTGGGCTTTGCTTTGCTGTGGGCTATCCTAGACTGTGGTTTAGAAAATCCACGTATGCAGGTTGTCTGATTAATTAGCCAAAGCTAATTACTTTTTGGTCACAGTTGTGCTTCATCCCCAACTAAGAGTGACCTCTGCTTTTTCACTGTGATGGAGCAGCAACTGGGGGGGTGCAGCTTGGTTTCAAGGCTGGTCACCAGTATCCTTAGTGCCAGCAAGCATGAGTTGGAGCCATGCTTTCAACAAGAGCTTAGATAAAGAGCATGTTTATCCACTGGGGAATTTGGGTGGTATAAATCTGTACTCTGAACAGGTTCAAGTCTCAGGAGCAGGCATGCTCCCATTGCGAGCGCTTTTCCTAGGGGTAGATAAAAGCCTCCCATAAATAAAGCTTTGAAATCTTCCAGGAGAGGTTAGCAATACAAATATGGCACATGAAGCTCAGTGTAAGCAATAATTCTACAGATTTTTATTAGAAAGTAGATGTATGGGAGCAGCAATGCATGATAAATCAACGTATCTGCCTCCTTACTGGCTTTTATGATAGGCATTAGCAGTAGCGACTGTCACAGAGATCATAACTGCTTTATTTCAACTGTCTCTGTAAGGCGTATTCAAATACAAGCAATTGTTACTATTTTTTTAAGTATAAACTCTTTTTCCCTGCACTGAATTGATGACAGAAGTGTTCCTCATAAGCATCGAATTTTGGGGGAGGAAGGAAGGAAGGAAACAGTGATCTCATTTGTTTTGGTAGGGTTTTCTTGGAGCCTTGGAGGCAGCTGATGTGCATTGCCCAGCGCACCAGGGCATGGCTAATGCAGTGTCTCCCTGCCGATGGGGCGGTTTGGGGCTGCTGATGGGAACACAAGGACCCACCGACCTCTCATTTAAGGTTCTGGAGTGAGTTTTGCTGTTGCAGTGCTGATCCCACCAGCAAAACAGTGTTTAATCTTTTTCAGTTGTCTCCTTGAGTAAATCAGCTTGTATGTAATCTGATTATGCATATAATATAGACGTATAAATTAAGTAGATAACTGGTAAATAATGGCATTTCAACAAAATTATTTTAATACAGGGTTAGAGAGGCTGTTCTGTCTTAAAAAAATGTTTCTCTCTTTCTAGGGTAGGATTTCAAAGACAATTGAAGGAGTTTTGCACCCAAACCTAGACCTGTAAAGGTTCCTAACTGCTATTGACTTAAATACCTGTGGGAAACCAGGCACTCAGCTCTGACTGGGAACCCCCTGGAGTCCTTTATAAGGTTTGGAAAGAGGAGGCTGTTACGCTGATGTTGAAGTAATGCGTTTCTTAATTGCTTGCTCAACACATACCGTGCAGTGGACAACTTGGTGAGTTGAATGCCACATAGATGTTTTTTGGAGCTGCCCTTTTTGGGTTCACATTGTAGGCAAGACTGGAAGCAGTGTTGTGTAAGACAGTAGCGGTACGGAAGATGAGAGGTAGTTTTATCCACTGTTTCATCTTCTGCTGGTCATCCTCCTCCTCTTAGCCACATCCGTGGCAATCCCACTCTTTTCACACTCTCCTGCCTTCTGTAAAACAACCCGTGGCTGCCCTGGAGAATAATCAGACACATAATTGCAATCTTCCTCCTCTGTGGTTAGTCCTGCAAAATAGTGCTTGGTCCATATGGTGCTGCTGACACTATAGAAATGATGCTATGGATTAATTACAGCTGGGGACACCAGGAGGGGGGAGCTTTGCGTGTGTTGCTCTCCCACGAGGTGCGCAGTTGCGAAGCAACCTGACACATCTGCCAGGGCTGTCTAAGAAACTATTAGCCAGTTGCTACCTCCTGTGCTCAAGAGCTGCAGGCAATTTCACAGTAATAGTTTCTCGGTTTCTTTCACGCAGGCAACCGTGGTGCCGAGATACTGACTTAAATATGTATCACGGAATGGCATCCTTAATAGAGGCTTTACAGGAACAAAATGTATATGGGTAATCCACAAAGGCTGGTTGCAACTGACAGCTTCGTTATTGCTGTGAAGATGCAAGGCAGGCACTGCGGGCCAGGAGCAGGGAGCAGCCACAGGAATGGACAGCTTTGATTCGGGTCCCAGGAATGATTCCTCAGCCCATCTGCATGGGCTCAGGGGTAAAATCAGAAGCAACTATGCAGGGAGTCCCCAAAAGTGCGATATTACTGTGCTGCAGAGAAGCGGAGGTGAGTTACTGGGAGGCTGGAGCACTCTGGCTTGCAGAAAGGACCACAAGCTGGTTTCCTCTGAAACACAAAAAGAACGGAGACTTTTATGCAGCGAAGCTGGGCTGAATATGGAAGTCTCCTAGTGTGGTCTGACATTGAAATGAATAATTTGCCTTTTTGGTTTTTTTTAGTAAAGAGGGAAGCTGAACTTGAAAGCAAAGGCAGTTTGGGTATGTGCGTGTGCAGAAGTAGGTATAAGGCTCATTGCAGGTGAATGAGGTAGAAGATCATTCTGGTACATCTTGGGAACTTGATTTAAAGCATCTGAAAGCTTAAATGACATTTAGCGCCTTCGGAAAGCTACCTGAATCCTCAGAGCAAGGGCAAGCTCTAAATTTTGACAACACCGTCACGATGTGAACCCAGTGCCTGGAGACATCTCCTCCTGCTGTACTGCTTCCTCTTAGCAGTATTCCCTGCCCATATAGAAGAGGAAAAAAAAAATCCACTAAAGGACTTGGCCCTGAAGGGATGCATTAGCTGGCGTTATTTTCTCGGTCGTCAAGTTTCAGCGATTCTGAGCAAGTAGCAATGCCTCTCTGTATGGCTTTAATGACGTTTGCAGTCAGAGATGTGAGCCATAGGAGAGGACAGGGCTGTAACATTATTTTAAGCTGGATAGGCTGTAGCTAAATGTCCTGAATCCCTTTCAGCTTTAGAAATGGCTTTCCCCTATCTCTGCCTTATACCTGGCGCCTTCACGTTGTTTGCGCTGAAAGGGAAATGATACTTTTAATCTCAAAAATGCCTTTAGAGCTTTGGAGTGGATCATTTTAAAGTCAACAGTGTTTAAAGCACATTAATGAGGGTATTCACCATAAAACAGTTTTATTTCTGTGCGTAACTGATAAACATGAATGTGAGAGAATATAACGGAAAAGAGGTGGGAAAACAGTCGTGCTTGGAAAAGCAAACAAATTGGGGATCCACGGTGAAAAGGGTATCATATTATTGTAACACTAAAGCTGCTTGTGAATTTTCCAGTGAAACATCTTCTCCCCCTTGGGGGAATGCTCATTTATCTCAACTGGAGCTGAATATCCTCAACGGTTTTAATGACATTTTGCTGGAAAACAGGCAAGCTTTTTGCTGGAGCGCCCACCTGTATCCTGAGCGATCTTCCAGGGCCAAGGGCTGGGTGAGACCACTGTCCTCCCCTGGGGTGCTGGCTGCCCCTGTTCCCCTTGCTACCCCCAGGCCCCTGTTTCCCACTTCTAGGCAATGCCGGAAGAGGACATGCACAGAGAGAAGTTTGTAATAAAATGGCAATAGGGGTTTTTTTCTGGGTGTACTTTAAAAATTTTAATTAAATGGGGAAAACAAGTTTCTCTCTGGAGCTTTATGGTGACAATTTTGTGGCATGTGGCATATGATTTTTTTAAACTATATTTTCCTACCTAACAATCTTGGGTGTCAGTTCCTGGCCCAACACTTTGCCTGGTGTTTGGTAAACGATGACTAATCAGACTACACTGGGAGAATACCATTAGCTTACTGGATAAGCTTTTAAAACAAAGATGGTAGCTGATGCTCACCATCCTGGCTTATTCCTGTGCAGACACAGTGTAATGCAAAATTGGAGAGGGCAGAAGCAAACAGGACTTTTGCCTTCTAGCAGGCAGAAAAATTAGAGGAAAAAAAAATTAAAACAGTTTAAAAATTAAGAAAAAAGCAGGTCAGATGGGTTCTCAGGCATCATCGCCTTTTGCTTTGATATTTGCCTTTATGAGGGTAGAAGACCTGAAAGTCCAAATGTAAATTGCATGTCTGTTAATGGCGATAAATAAGTACTATCACTCTTTGCTAAAATGAACTGGAGGGAAAAAAAAAAATCAAGCCAATCATTTAAATCAGGCACTTGTTCGGCTCTTAAGGATGTACAATATGATTATAAAACGAATCAATAAGCTTTCAGACTTTCTGAATGTCATGGCAAATGATTAGGTTACATGGACGGGTCTGAGCTCACCCTTCTCTGGCCCCAGGGAATTCCAAAGTGCCACATTTGGATGGAATGGGGTGCACCTGGTTCAGTAATGTGAATTTTTGCCATCATTGCTGTCCCCCAAAGGATGCTTATTAAGAGAAAAAGCAGCTAGAGCTGTAACACAGTATGCAACTATAGTGATACTCTTCTTTTAACATGGGCAGAAATCAGCTTCTAAGAGCCATTAGGACACGCATGAAAATGTGTTAGCTCTAGTGGATATTCCTGTGGATTTGGGGCTTGTGTAAATGGTATCTCATAACAGGTGCACTGCAAAAGGCAGCCATGGTCACCCTTGCAGCTGGCTTTTCAGAGGTGCTTGTCATCCTCACATAGATACTTAAGCCTTAAAGGTGGTGTAGAGAGACTCATTAAGAGTGGCAGGGCCTGATGAAAGTTGATGTCTTCTTGCAGATCTGTCCATCTGAGTCCATCTGAGGAACGCCGGGGTTCCCTGTAGCTATTCACCTGTGTAAGGCCAAATCAGACAGGTTTTAGGGAGGAGAAATCCCACTTCCCCCCACCCAACTGCACTGCGGTGCTGAGGGGCTTAAACACATTGAAATGCAAAGCAAAAAAAAAATTAAAGAAAAAAATCATGTAATAATACATTTACATTACCACTGTGCTCTGAGCTCCACAACAATTTTAACTTAGTCCCCAGGAGGCTACAGAGTACTTTTGACTGTGGACGTGTTTACTTTAATATTGTAATAGCTGTGTGTAAAGTAATTGATTTGTAGTCGCTATGGCAACTATAATCTTCTATTTTCTAATGCTGGGGTTCAAAATGTTAACCTGAATGGGGTGTTTGCCATAGAGTTTGCATTCCATTTCTTTCATTTCTGTGGTGTGGGTTTCTTTCCTCCTTTAGTAAGAAACGTTGTTCCAACTGATGGATTTGAGAATGGGTTTTCAAGACAAAAGCTTTTAAAACAACCAGCTTGTCTTCCTACGATGCTGCACTCCCCAGCACTGGCAGCAGGTTAAATACATCTCTAATCATGGTAAACTGTAAGAAATGTTAACTTCTAAATGGAGTAATTTTCATTATTGCATGATTCTTTACTCTGAACTGGTTCAGCTACCACGTTGGGAAATACCAAAGTAGAAATAAGTACCCTTGATCAAACTGAGCACAGGCTTGAAAACTCCACCCAGTTAGTGTCGTCTGTGTTTTATTAAGACTCATTTCAGAGAGGACTGGAGGTAGCCTCTAAATCCAGTAGCTTTATGCTCCAAAGGAGGGCCCCACTACTGGTGTTAACGGGAGGGGCTGGGAGCTGAGTTTCTTTGAAATCCTGGCTTTTTCTGTCAATTAACTCACTCTGTGGGCAGTCCTGCCAGGTAAACCCCTAAGAGATGTGTAACTGTAGCCTTTGGCTGCAAAAAGAAATCCTCATTCTCTGTCCTCTTTGTTACACTAATCCTCCTCTCCTACTCTTGTTGGACAAGAAGATTAATATTCATTCTTTGCCTTTCTTTTGAGGGCTTTCTGAAATGGCTTGGTTTTTTCTTTCCCCTGCATCCTCTTTAGCCTTTCCTTTTTTTTTGCAGACCTCTTACTGAAGTGAGAGTTAGCCCACTTCATAGCTTCAGGAAACCACAGGAAAAAAAATGTTTGGTAAGGAACTTAAAAAAAAAAACAAACAGGAACTTCCTCCTTACCCATTCTGCTTTAGAATGAAGATTTCAAACCGGTTTTGCTCTCAGCATTGAAGCCTCGCTTCTCTTTCTCCCCACTAAGTACTACTTCATTTCCAAGTTTATTCCAACTTTCTTTCTAAAGATACGGAGGTGATCTTCAGCACTAATATGAAGTTAGCGGAGTAATCAATGAAAAGAGAAGGCTTGACTCTCCGGGCAAATTGAGTCTGAGCCAGTTAAATATTTATATGGGAAGAAAGCAAAGCCTGCCTTCCTCACTTCTGTGTCACTTCTGTAGCAGAATTGCTGGGGTGAGGGCAATGTTTGCTATAAAAGTTGGGTTTGGGCTGATGTTCTATTTGCAAGTGTGTGCTGAGCTTTGGAAGCAGTTTTAGGTGAAAGAAGGAAGGACAGATATTTTCAAGAGGTGTATGGAAACAAGGCGAAAATTGAGAAATAAAGAAGAAATGCCCCAGTTTTTGATTTGGGAGCAAATTCTTTCAGCAAAGTGAAAAGCCTGTCATCAAACATAGGACAAAAAATTTCATTTTGAGTCAAATGAATTGTTTTGGTTAACCTGAAGTGTGTTGTACGGTAGTGCTTACATTTTATACATCATGGGTCCTTAATAACATGGAATAATTTGGAGGATTATTCTGCAGGTAGAATAGATTTTGGAAAAGATTGCTGCCATATGTGGCTTCCCTTGTATGAGAGGCATGCAAATAAGGAAATATGTCCTGAGGAGCTTTGTACAATTTTCACATCCTTGTTTTTCTTGAACAAAACAATCTTTCACTATATAACCATAGGCATCAAAATATTTAAGCAAGTGAGTAGTTCTGATAAAGTTGAGGCATTTAGATGTTTAGCTTCTGGTTGAGGATAGGGATGAGAGACCACAAGTGTCCACTGAGGCATTTGTTGAAACCTGTGTAAGTACAGTAAGCCAAGGCCATGAGTTTGTGGTCTGTACCATTTCTTCTTTGTGCCACGGAGTGCCTGGCCTACAGCAGGATCCATAGCATGAATAGTTTCATACTGATACTTGATAAGCTGATGCCCCGTGGATCTGATTCTAAGACCATTCTGCTTTTATATTTTGAACTATCACTGAGTTTGCTGGCTTGGCTCAGGTAGCCTAAAGCACTTTTTGCTGATCTTCCGCATTACCTTCCCTGTGCAGCCAACAGCCAAGCTGCTGTAGCCATGTCAGTGTTAAGCCCAGCAGATTTATGGTGCAAATACTTGCATGATGATGTTTTTTTGGCCATCCGTGGAGGCTGCAGGTGCCTTAGAGGTGCCTGGAAGAAAAGATCCAGGTGAAGGGGAGCTGGAGGAAAAATATCATTAAGAAACATCGCTGGAAGTACTCCATGGGAAGCAGTGTGGGTGTCCTGGGCTGCTGGTGAGAGATCAATGCGGAAAGGTCATTTTATTTGCCAATTCTTGTCCTTTGCAAGGCAGAGCTGCAGCTGAATTGCAGCTGGGTGGTGCTTCCCATGCTGGAGATGAGGATGCTGCTTCCATGGGTCTAATGGGGCCGCAGAAAAGCCTTTTGATGCCTTGGCTGAGATGGTGTTTAATTTAAAGGGAAAAGTCTTTCTGGTCAGAACGGATGCATTCCTCCCCTTGGGCCAGGGTTTGGTGATGGTATCAGATGCTGCTTAAGAGGTGTGGATGTAAAAGCCATCTGTAGTCACAGATATATGACCCAGTGGTTAAGTAATGGAGTAACATGCCAACACAGCCGGCTGCTCCCTAAATGTGTAGCCAGAAAATGTTTGATTCCATTTTTGAATTGCTTTGCGGGTGCTAAGTGGAGCTATTGCATTACCGGCAATTAAGGCACTTCTCCCTGAGGCTGCTTGGGCGCTACTTGGCCCCGACACATAAAGTGATGCAGGCTCAAGTAGCGGGTGGGCTGACCTGTTGCAGAGGATGAGGATAATGGAAAGGCTTTCTTATCCCGCTGAAAAAAGAGCCTTTTCAGAACACATTGCAGGAAGGTCTCTGCACCCTCTCTGGGAAGCTTTATACAGAGGGTGAGAAAAAATCATAGAATAGTTTGGGTTGGAAGGAACATTTAAAGTCATCTTGTCCAAGCCCCCTGCAATGAGCAGGGACATCTTCAACTAGATCGGGTTGCTCAGAGCCCCATCCAGCCTGACCTTGAATGTGTCCAGGGATGGGGCATCTACCACCTCTCTGGGCAACCTGTCCCAGTGTTTCACCACCCTCATTGTAAAAAATTTCTTCCTTACATTTAGTCTGAATCTACCCTCTTTTAGTTTAAAACCATTACCCCTTGTCCTATTGCTACAGGCCCTACCAAAGTCTTGCTGCCCCAAGGCGGCTCATCCCTCGGCTTCAGTTACAGATGGGCTTTCTTCAGCCAGTTCATAGGATCAGCAACACTAGTTGCAACCATTTCTATTACGCTCTTTTTAAGACACCCCCTTTTCTCTAGCAGGAGATAGGAGAAATAACTTGGGTCCCCCAGACTTGCATGTAATGAACATGGTATTTCATACGTGCCTCAGAGAGGTGAAAAAAAGGGCTGGGTTGAGTAACCTGTGTGTAAGCAGCTTTTAATAAGGCATATTCATGTGCCTGAGTGAATCATTCTGGTCCATTGGGTAAATATGTATTAAAGTAATTTTCAAAATACTTTTCTGCAGCCAATGAGCTGGAAAGGTCAGTCCAACCATGCATTATTTTTCAATGCATACGCTTATTTATGGAATAGAAGGAGGAACTCAAGATCTTTCTGTTTACCTGCCTGGCCAAAGGCACCTTTAATTTCTTCCAGCACGGCAATACCATTTGGAAGGAGGGTCAGCGATGCTCTTCCCTGGTGTTGTGATCGCTTAGTGATGGGGTCCAGATCCACTGCAACAGGACAGGGACTGTAGTCGCATCTTGCCCTCTGAGCAACAGCTCCTACTGTATTTGGCATGAAAGCCCAGGAGACAGGAGGCCTTGGAGCAAGCCCAAATGAAATGGGTGGGGCACCCCTTGTTTTGAGGCTGTTATTAAGATTGCGTGTGAGCAGAAATCCAGTGGCTCGGCCTCAATTTTTCCAGCATGCAGAGCAGGATTGGAGCACCTGGAAACTTTCTGGCAATCTAGCACGGTGCCTGATGAATTTAGGTGAGCTGTGTGTAGGCAACAGCTGTGTGATGATTTTTCAGGATCATGGTTAGACTTCGGTGGCTTAACTCCCAACTAGGTAACTCTTTAGGCACCTAAATTTGGGTTTGGTTGAGGACAAAACACAGGCAGAAGCCCTATTTTTGAAGGTGTGCAGCAGGGAAGTTGGAGTCAGTAGCAGAAGTGTGATTAACCTTGGATTCATTCACATGTTTTTAGATCGATTTTCATTTTGCAACAGTAAATCATAAAACATCTGGGACAGTTTGACATACACGTGCAGGCAGCAATTAGTCCAGATATTATCTAGCCTGGGGGCAAGGGGAGAGGGAGGGATTTTGTGCCAAGGTCTTGACTGTTTGTGGATTGCTTTATCTTTATTGTACGTATGTGGGCTTAGCACCTAGGAATGGAGGCAGAACAGCAGAAATGCCCGTTTTTCCACTACTAGCACCTAAACAACAGAAGCAATTAGTCATTTGCCTCCTCTGTAGAAAAAGAGCATTTTAAAAATATATCCCAAGCAGGAATTTGCATGTGTGCCATATTCCATCATTAACATATCTCCAACCTAGAGTACTTTATAAGTATGCACAGATGGTTCTTGTTCCTGGTTAAGATTTACAATTTGGTGGTTCGTATTTTTAAATAAAACCTCAAGTGCTAAATAAAGAAAATGTCACAACTCTACAATGGAAAAAAGGTCTAGTTCAAAGGCACAGCTGCAGGACATCATGGGAGTGGAATAAAACAGGAGGCCTTTCCCTGGAGGAGCTGGATATCATATATTTAAACCATTATTTTTGCCCTCGTAAAGAGAAGTGTCTGAGCCTGATGTCGCCTTACGGAGCCCTTCTGCCCCCTCAGATGACCGGAGGGGCTGGGAGCCACAGTTTGCTTTGCATCTGTTGTCTCCCCTGAGTGCTGGTGGGAACATTAGAAGGGCAGTCAGCAGCTCAAAGAGGGTTGGGGCTGTGGTGTTGCAGTTCGCAGAGCAAAGACGGATGCTCTGTCCTGAAGAATCTCCTGTCTGGGGGTGGTTATATCCAGGTTTGTGTGCACGTGTGTATATATATATGTATGTATATTAAAAAATATAAATAGTATACCCACCAGCACACATGGATGATGACAGATGGTGTTAATGGTGATAATAATTATGCATCATTTACTTTTATCTGCGTTTTTACCCACTTATTGCAGTGAAATCGATATCAAACAGTTCTAGTCTGTGCTTCCCTTCATATCCACAGCTAGGAGGGAACCCTTTATTTTAGTTATTTTTGAAGCAAAATATTAGTCAGTTAGTGGGTTAAGATTAAGGGAAAAAAACCCCAGACACTAAATGAAACAGTGCTTTTAAAGTGAGTGAAGTTCTTTGTGTTGTGTATTTGAATATTTTTAATTGTTTGGTCTCTTCTTCCTAGTGCTGCTATCTATTTGCCTACCAGGGCAGGAGGCAGGGAGCAATGTGGATGGGCTGAGCATACCCAGCCCAAGCAGTTGCTTGCTCTATCACTAAAAGGCACTTTAGCAGCCTTCATCAACTCTTGCTTTTCTCAGCACCTGTAAAAACAGTGCTAACCAATCTTTGGCTATGGAAACCTGCAGCAAGGCAGACACCTGGGGACAAACTTTTTACTTGGTTTTTTTTAGTGGTTGATATGCTGGCTTTGTTTCCCCATATCAATGTGCTGTTCTTTCTTTTTCCCTGTCTTTGAAAATTTTTCTTCTTTTCATGCACCAAGACAGATGCAGGGGTAACCGGGTAATGTTTT
Source organism: Haliaeetus leucocephalus (assembly GCF_000737465.1). Taxonomy (NCBI): domain Eukaryota; kingdom Metazoa; phylum Chordata; class Aves; order Accipitriformes; family Accipitridae; genus Haliaeetus; species Haliaeetus leucocephalus. The sequence continues at coordinate 17,151,573 of NW_010972576.1, forward strand.
TTGGTCTGTGTTAACACCCTTCTGGTCAGAGCGCGAGCTGCCCTGGATTTGCAGGATGCAAGATGCAGAGCTGGAGCATAGCTGTTGTCTTGTGCCAATCTGGGGGAATGCCTAGTTTCTTGCTTTTAGTGTGATTAGTTGTCCTGAAAAAGATACTGCTGTGTAAATATGATGGTCTTCTAAAAGAGGTAGGGCCAAAAGGATAAGGTCTGTATTGAGCCCCTGTGAAGCTGCTCCTGGAATAACGCCCTGCATTTTCCATGATTGCCCTTCAAAAGGAAAGATGTGGGAGCTGCCTAGAAGCTCTGCCCGTACAGCTTGACAAAGAGCAAACTGAAAAGTGATTTGATCAAAGGCTGAATGTAGCCATGTTGTCTTTAGCTAAAGAGCTCTTCAGTCGAGCACGCAAGGGTGTGACGAGATTTGAAGGCTGAAAGCTGAAGGCTGCAAAACAAAGGGCAGATTTTAATAATGAGGGAATTAACTGCTGAAACAGCTCACTGAGAGATGTGGTGCATGTCCTTTTGCCTTAAGTCTTCATAGCAAAAGTGTATGCCTCTCTCCAAAATGTGTGTTATGACTCAGACTAAAAGTTTCCAGCCCAGCTGCAGGCGTAGCTGGGTAAAAAAAGTTCCCCGCTTGCTGTTCGTAGCTTCCTGACCCTTAAAGTTCTTCCTAGCTGAGCTTTAGTTTGGGATGCCTATGAGGAGAAAATGAAAAATTTCCTTTCAATCTAATAGTGTAAAATACTTTCAGAAGTCCTTTGCAATCTATTGCTAATTATTTTTCTGTAGTTCCGGATGGTTTCTCTTCATGATTTGAGCTGTGCTGAGCTGACTGAGGTCCAGGAAAGCCAAGCTATGCTGAACTTAGCAACTCCTGTTCTCTCTCTGGATTTGCTCCACTTTATACTTCTTAATTGCCAGCTGATAGCAGATACCCTATTAAACAGCTGCTGGACGGGCAGGAAATTCTTATTTTATTCACTTCCGTAAATTAACCCTCCTTTTTTTTTTTAACCATGCTCATCAGACATATTTCACATCCAAAGCGAAGTTCATTTTTGGTAGTGATGATGCCAAATAACTCATTTTCATGGCACTTAGGCTTGCTTAGTTGTCAGGAATAATCTTTTGATTGTTTTCCATCTCTCAAAAATGATTAATTTAATGACAGTTAATTTAAATAAGTCACACCTTCAGGAAGTACCCCTCGGCTCAGACATGGGGCCTCTCCTCCACAGGCTGCGGGGGGGATCTCTGTGCCGGTGCCTGGAGCACCTCCTCCCCTTCCTCCCTTTTCTCTCATCTCACTGCTTGCAGGGCTGTTTTTCACACTTTTTTCCCTCACTCCTCTCCGGTTGTGGCTTTTTGCCCTTTCTTGAATGTGTTTTCCCCCGAGGCACTGCCAAGGGGCTGTGCAGTGCCCGGCTGCAGGGCTGCCGTGGATCCATCCGGAACCATCCGGAACTCGGCGGGCAACACCTCTCCCCAACGCAGCGCTTTCCGGCGTAATTTTGGCCAAAGATGTCCTCCGGGAGCCGAGCTTCTCCTTCAAGTTGCCTTGTTTCAGGTCACTTCTTGCCCCTGGGACCCGCGCGTGGCCCTCGTGAGGAGGCTGGGGAGCTGGTTCGCCTCAGGCGGCAGCCTGGCTTTCACAGAGGGAAGCGTTTGCCGATCTTTCTCACCAAGGTCGGACTTCAGACTGTGAGTTATCATTGATTTTTTTAAAAAACTTTTTTTTGTTTGTTTTTTTAAAAGGCTTAATTATTAGTCAGTTTGTTTTAAAGGAAACTCTTCTTCATGTGGTCAAACTGGTGGTTTAAAAAAAGAGGTGTGCAGCACCCAATGGCCAAGGACAGACTGGGATTTATTCAAGGCCTGCAGTGCCGGGGAGGACTATCCCTTCAGCTCCTTTTACTACTTTTATAACTGCAATTCAGGCATCTCCTACAAACAATATCACTAAAAGCTATGTGCAGTCAAGTTTTATTTCATTTTTATTTCTCTGATGTCTGGTTTGGCTCTCTTAGTGGCTTGGCATTTCTGTATCTTAATCTTCTCAGTTTGCTAGCAAGGAACGAAAGAAATGTACAAATACTGGAAAAAGACACATTATGGCAGCAGAGTTTTTTCCCCGTGATAGGAAGAGCAGCACATCCCATCCTTGACGGTGAAGGGCTCTTGTTCATCTCTGGACGCTCTCCTCCAGGAGTAACACCAATTTTTCCTTTCTCTGTGCCTGTGTTTCACCCATGTTTCTGTAAGGGCTGGGAGAATTTTTTTTAGTCAAAAGGGAATGATTCTACCCCACAAAATTATTTGCTCGGTTAGAGGCTTTCAATAGTGCACAGAAGAATTAAAACAGGTGTACTGCTGTGAATGGCAGAGGGAAAGGAAGCTGCCTTGAGGGCACATTCAATAGGCTGTGGGAGCTGGGGCATGCTCGGAGACCTCGGAATAGCCATCTGAAAAAAACTCCAGTAATTGTCTTGCCCTGACTCCCTTTATCCAGCGGCAGCCACTGGAACAAATATTCAATAGAAACGCAGTGGGTGACTTTGTCATTTTTCTTATCCACGTTTTGAGGGGCCCAGGAGTTGAGAATTTTGCCGCAAACAGAGGATTTCAACTGAACAAAAACAAGTTGCAGAGAAAATCAGGCAGTTGAAATTGCATTGCCTTTTGCAAGGTGATGTTCACCCCATATTTTGCCAGCTGATGGCATGGTCTGGGTATGGGAAGAAGCCACCTCGCATGCTGAGTGTTTAGTGTGGTCTGTGCATACATGTTGAAAACCTTCCCCATGTGAGTCTGGTTTTTATAGCTACAATATGACTTGATTTCCCACAGGAATCCCTTATCACTGATTTGTCTATGCATCTCCATTTCATAGTAAGCATTTGCACTGTGGCTTTACAGTAAGCTAAGTCTCTGCTCTGTGTCTGCATAGCACCCAGTACAGTAAGGTTACATGAAAGTCATCCATTTAAATGGATGGTTCCTAGTTTTGTGGTCTTCAATCAAGATTTTCAGCCCTGAGAATGTGTAGAAGTTACCTTCATTTTCAGACAAAATTCGTATTGAAATTGGTAAAGAAAACCAGGGTGGCTATTTAGGTGCCTGAGTATGAAGTCAGCTTTAAGCACTGAGTTTGCCAGTATTGTCTCTCACAGACAGCGCACTGAGCTGTACCCACCACTAATTGCATAATAAATCAGTGCAAATTGCACAGTGTTGTGGCGCTCCAGAGCGGCCTTTACAAACCTGCGTCCTCTGCTCACCAAGCAGCCGCTGCCCCGTGTGAACCCACTGTCCTGCTGCTCCTGGACATATCAGCTAAAATCAGTTATAAGCAGATAGGAAAAAGTGTGTGCTGGTGGACTGATGAACCAAGGATCCCTGGGGCTTAAGAGCATTAATCCTCTTGACTTCAATAGCAGCGAAGCTTTTTAATTGCTTAGATGGTCTTCCAAACACCCCCTAAGGAAAAAGCTAGTCTTCCCCCGTTGTGAGGTTGGCTGTCTCCCTTGGAATAGATGGAGCTCATGGGAATGAGGTAAGGACTGGACTGGAGCTTGAGTAAAATTGTCCAGTATGTTGCACCGACACCTTTACCCCTTACTGTGGTGGCAAAACCTCTAGCAAAGGATGAAACTCATTTATATGAATGGCAGCTGTGGCTCCCTGAGCCCTAATGGCTTCAGGGCAATATGTGCTGACCTCGTCCCATATCAGGAGCTGTTGCTGGGATGGTGGTGTGTTGCAGCATGCTTGCAGTTAGGTTTCATTTGCAAATAATTTAGCAAGGTTGTTCTGGTTTTCCTTATTTATTCTTGAAGGGCAGATCTTCCCTGCTGGGTTGTCAATTGGCAGGCATCTAGGGGTGTTTCCATGCTTTGACAGTGATCAGAGGAAAAAAGGAGAAGAGGGATTGCAGCAATGGTTGTGTGTCAGTCCTTGGGGATGCAGTCCTTGGTGTGTAACGTATAAAGACCTTTTTATATGATAAATCACTGCAGGGACAGGCATGTCTGTCACAGACAGATTCCTGCTCCACAAGATGCTGAGGTCACCGGGACAGTACGTGTGTAACTGGAAGTTTGTGTGCACTGGTCCTTGCGCTGATGCCAAACACAGACCAGTTTTCCCACCCCATGTAGACTTTCTGAGTTTCAGAGAAGTTCCCAAACAGAGCCAAATTCTGTCCTGAGACTGCAAAAGTCAAAAGAAAACTTTTATGTTTCTTTTAAAACAAATTAAATCAATTAAAATATTTTCTTTGATAAATTTAAAATTTTACATTGTGCTTTGGACATTTCATTTTTTAACAATTATTTTTTATTATAAATTCAAGTTTCAAACCAGATGAAATTAAAAAATATGACATTTCAAGAGGCTTAAAATACCTTGCTCCCTTCTTCCTGATTTCTTTTTTGCAATCAGAAACTCATCACAAATGCCCCTTTCATACAAATGGCTTTAATTTTGACAAAGTATTTGCTTTCTGATGAAAAACCTTTTTTGGTAGAAAATCTCCATACAGTGTCAATAGCAAGGACTCTTAGCTTCTGTAGCTTAAATATTGTTAGTGTATCAGGGACTTGCAGTTAACTCAAGTGTTTTGATTTTTTTTGGTTCAAAAATGAAGAAAATCCAAAGCTGTAAAAGCTGTTTTAACTTAATCTGCACATGGCTCTGCCCTGTTTCTTTGTTCCTTCTAAGAATGAGTATATTTTGTGTGTGTGTGTGTTTTGTTTAGGGTTTTATATAAGGACAGGAAAAAAATATTTTAGAGGGTGACTTGTGAACAAGCATGCTGGAGAAATACTGTTTCTCCATAAGTTTCAGACTGAAGCGTAACCTGATTTATTAGAGTTTTTCCTTATTTGTAACAAATGTTTTTCTATTGCCCCTATTAGTTGGTGACACCGTTTCTGTGGTAAATGAACTGACATGTGAAGGTAATGATGACAAGCGGCTGATAATGGATGGCAAGGGGAAAGGGGGGCTCCGTGCAACAACATGCCCTACTGAGGTTGATCCAAGGACACCTATCAATCAAAATGGTGACAGCAGTCAGGGAAATTTAATTGGAGATTCATTGAACCCTTAATGATGTGACAAAGAAAAATAAGGAGGCTAAAAAAGGCTTCTGGGCTTTTCTTCCCCCTCATTCTGCCAGTTCTCAGAAGGAGAAGGGGACCGTGGGATTGCCAAAGGCGCCTCTTGTCATTGTGTCTGTAAGAGGTAATCATCATGCTTTGAAAGGGAGCAAAGTGTTGGGAGCCGTGCATATATATATTTCATTGCTTCAGTACAGAAAGGGGGTTGTCAAAGACCTTTTCTTTAACTTGTGGTGGGCCTACCTGCCTCTTGATTGTAATTGGAAGTATTAAAAGAAATGCTAACAAGGTTATGTGTGGCTTGCATCAAAATGGGGTAAAGCCATGCAGTGGCTTGGGCAGTGCTCCCCACAGAAAGCTTTATTCAAACCCCTCTTTCTCCTAACCTTGTTTTATCACCAACAAACACAACAAGTTACGTTTGGGAGCGTGTAATCTGTCGGAACTCCAGAGCTGAGTTACGTGGCTTGTAAATGACAGGATAGATGAAATGCTACCTTTTTTTCTGAGCTGCCTTTCAAAATTAGCACGGGTGCTTAACATGTCTGGATAGCTTCTCTTGTTTAGCTTTTGCATATATTTCCATAAATAATACATTAATATTATTTTAGTGGCAATGCCCATGATGTGGAGGGGACTCTCTGCAGAGGCAGGGAATCTGTTCATTTTTTTCCACCAGGCAATTCTCTCTCTCTTTGAATACGCCACGTACAAGCTTGCTTTTCGGGCTGGGAGGACTTTGCTGGGAAAATATTTACTGCATTTGAGATCTTATTAATCTTTTTTGTTGACTGGAAAACCCATCCCTTCCCCTATTTTGCTTCAGCTTGCTTAATTCAGAGTTGAGACTGGGTAAAATGACAGTGAATGGTGAGTTTTATCAGAGAATGGTGAATTTTATCTACATCTTTAAGTTCTTTCTAGTCTGATCTGGTCCTGCCAAATGAGACTAAGCCTTGTACCTGTAACATGACCTGTCTCAGTGAAAGTCCTGAAGTACAACAACAGCTCCTGCAGACACATCTAAATATTTGGGTTTCTAAAGAGCTAAATACCTCAATATTTGGATATCTGAAGAGCTAAGTATCTAACTATTGTGGCCACAAGCTGAGCCCCTGGGCAGATGTAGCCATTAATGTGATGGTCAGAATTTGTTTTGTCCAAATTTGTAAAGATGTGGGCAAAACTAAAATGTAAAGGGGAGGCCTTCTTGCTTCCCCCTCTCCTCCCGCAGTGAGCTGAGAAAGGCTGATAGGAACCGATCTGGATGTAGAGTGTGTGATAACACACAGCATAAGATGGGATTCAATAATCCTCACCTTATCTCTTCTTATTTCTCAAGCTGGTGATGTGCGTCGATAATTAAAGTGAATGGCAAGCTGCAGTGCCACCTTGACCTCTGGGGTACCAGTTGCCATTAATAATAATGCAGTTAGACAATACAAGGTTTTAGCACCACATTAATACAGACAGGAGGAGAAAAGGGGGATAAAGCCAAAGGGATAAGCCAAACCCCTTGGCGTCATATGGGTATCCTTTCATGCTGATCTCTCCCTTCATGCTCTTTGATTCCAATTATTCTCTTCTCTTTACAGGCAGGAATATTTGTTTACTTATGCTGTGGGATGGGAGGGGGAAGGAAGAACAGATTTGGATCTAGCTACCCTATTTTGGCTCTTCTGTAGTTGTATTTGCTCAGCAGAAATCAATACTTGCCTTGGCAGAGCCTGCATTTGGAGACCTTGCATGCCTGGATGGACCTGCAGATTGGCCCCATGTAGCTTTAGTCACAAGCTGAAGGGCCGATGCAGGAAAATTCAGCCATAACTCCCCTCCTGCCAGCTGAGAGTGCAGCTTACGTACAGCACCTCTGAGCTCATGCCAAAGCTTTCAGGAAAGAGCAGCCTTCTGGTATGCTGCTATCTGCACACCTGGGTAGCTGAAAAATTAGCCTGGCTTTATCACTGTGCAGAGCTTTCTTGTTGTAAAGTGAGAGTATCTGTATTCCCCAGCCTCCCCGGGCCACCCTGAAGCCCACAGACACCTGCAAAGTGTAATACTAGAAGAGTCTACATTATAGCCTGTGTATTATTCCTAGGCATAAAAATAATGGGTGGAGGGATTTCTAAAAGCCTTCAACATTGCCCAAGCTCTGCTGTTTCTCAAGTCAGGTGAGGTTTTGCCACCAATTTTGGTGACTGCTGGGCTTAGAGCCCAAAGTCAGCCCTGTATCAGTATCCTCTGCTGTCCCTCTGTGTTCCCCAGGTCAACAAAATGCCTTGAACCTCTCATAATTCAGGGGTAGAAATGGGAATTTTCTGTCGGATAATAATGTATATGTATCAAAAATTATTGCTGTCAGAATTAGAGCTGGAGATTTCTTTGCACTGCTTGGGAAAGGGTTTCACAGCAGTGTCCTCCATGAGCACAGCCCATGTGGAGAGGCCTCTTTTAGTGTTTCACTTTGACTTTGCTAGGACACACTACGCACAACCAGTGGGACCGCACAAGCTGTCGTCTGTTAGGTATCCAAATAGTCTTACCATCCGTGCATAATCCAACCAGCCTCTGGAAAATGTATTTGCAGTCATTTTTGTGTTGTAAAGGATAGGTCCTTCTCCCCTTCTCCATGTTTTCATGAATGCATAGCAGTCTCTCTTCCATTTGACTTACAGCCTTTCTGTGCCCCTCTTGAAACTGTTTCGCTCCTCTCATTGCATTCCCAGTTTGGCAGTGCTTCCTACTGCCAGCACACGTTCTCCTACGTTTAACAGCTGCCCTTGAAATGGGATTAGGCTTTTATATGCATCTGGCCTCGATAGATTTGTGAGAGGAGATTTAGGGTATTACAGGGTGTTTAGGGCCACACAGGGTTATGCTGTGTACGGGAGCCTGTTAGCAAGCAACTGACGTTAATCCACGCTACAAGTTGTATGTGCTTCATCTGCTTTTACCACTCTGATTAGCTCTCAGAAACCCATATTGGCACTAATCTTAAAACTGCTTTTTTTGAAAGGGCGTTTGCCCTGGATCTTTCAGCATCCCTGTAACTTTGCCCTTTGGGGCAGCACAGTTGATGCACCATTTTTGCTTATGGTTGACCTTATGGCCATAACCTAGATGTGAACACTGGCACCTTGTGTATTATCTCCCCTCCTATATTGGTACTGCAGGAAAAATGTGCACAAAGAAGGAGTGATTTGGGGAGATCACCTGCCTGGGAAAGGTAGCCCCAAACACATTTATTTCAGAAATGGCTTTGGCCCAGAGCTCCATGTCCCAACAGTCCTGCAAACTTGGGAGGAACGAGGATCCTCTTCCCTTCTTTGCCATTTTGCCCAATCTCTAGTTAATTTGATCTCTATCTGAGAGCACCAGGGAGACAACATCTATTAAACAATAAAATAGACCGATTGTGATGTATTTTCAACCGCTTTGGGGGAATTCTACAAAATTAAGTATCAGAATTGTTTTTCTTATTGGCAACTATTGATCTCTGGCTGTGCCAGTTTCTCTCATTAACACTTTTATTACCTTGTCAATCACAGCACAACCTGCACTAACCAGAGGCTAAAAGGATTTACCGTTATTAACAAAACTGTCTGGTGCCTCGAAGCAATAAAAACAGCTGAAACCACTGGGGGAGGGAGAAGTCTGCAGAGATTTTGGTAGCATTTTAGTCTGGAGACTGTGATTCAGAGGAAAAAAAAAATCCATAAAACAGGAGCCAGTTTCTCAGCTGATGCAAATGATCAAAACATGTAAGAAGCATCAGAGCCACAGGGCCATCTGCCTGCAAGTAAGAGTCTGGCCAGAAATTCAGGGTAATATCTAAAAATAGAGTAATAATAAAAATGCTGTTTGTGGGCCAGAAGCCTGGTACGTGAGGCAGTCTGCAAACACTGAATGAGTCAATGCCTGCCCAAGCAAACACGTGATTCAAGGGCCGCGACTGGTTTCCACGACCTGGGAGTCCAGTTTAGGGGACTCAGTAACTTTGTAAACCAGTCCCTTTAGGTACGTGTCTCCTTATGGACTGAAAAAGGATGTTTTAGGCTTTTGCGAGTCACAAAAATGCCTCGCTGTAACTGTGAGAATGACTATCAGCAGGAGTTGGGGATGCACTCTAATGAAGTTGGGGGCATCTGATGTGCACATGATAACATGGAGACAGCAAATGAGGTAGTGAGCTTGCTGCTGGCACCTTTCAGGAATAAGAATAATAAAAAAATCTATTTCTTCTCAAAAACATCCCAGAGTTGGCAGTTTGGAGAGCTTGGTCCTTGGTGTGATGGGAAGCATAATGCTGTTGCTTCAGGACAGGGTATCCCAGCATTCTGAAAGCTCACCCTAAAAATGCAATGGGATATCGTTATCAAGCCTTTCATGATTGAAGCCTCTCATGATAACCTCCGGGGTAGGGTACTTGATAACAGCTTCTGGCAAGAAAGGCCATGTTTCAGTACTTGGGTCTTCTCTCAGGTTTGAGCACCTTTAAAGGCGCTGTGGTTAAAAATCTCTATTTGTAGTCAGTGGTGCTGCAACATTTACAAATAAAAGGATGCATCCTTATTCTCAGTTTCCAAGTGACAAAATAGAAGCCTGGAGCTCTGGTGTGACTCGCAAAGCTGGCCCTAAAGTTCAATGCAAGAAGGTGCTCTTTCACACAGGCTGTGGGAGAGATGCATGTCATGGGAATGCGAAGGTGGTGGGAATGGAGGGTCCCACCCTGAGTATTTAGCATCCCTCAATGCCTGAGCACTCAGCTTGCTTGCTTTCTTAGGGTAACATTCCCAACAGCATTTGTTTTAAGAGAGCGAACTGCTGGTATACTTGCAACAAGCTCAAGGCAGACATAGCCCTGTTGTGAATACGGAAGAAAGAGCAAAGCTCCTGTCTATGTGTCAGGCCATGGGACAGGTTGTGCTGCCTGTGCTGGATGACAGGATATATATGCACCCCTCTTCTCTCCCTCTGCTCCTCCAGACCAGTTTGTGTGATGGGGGCACATCTCGATCTTGGCATCACTCCTGAACTCTGCAGTGTGGCAAGGAGCATCTCATTTCTCAGGGCATCCCCTCCCCTTGCTATTGCTCCTGAATGGGAAAGGATCCAAGCTGTTTTTTTTTTTTTCTTTAAAGAAGAGGGCTTCCTTTTGATAGTGTCTTTGGAACATAGTGGGTTTTTTTCATTACTACTATGGTAACATAGTCCAGAATTTTTGTCGTTTCTCCTAACCTCCAAGGTCACCTAGACACTTCAGGGATGCAAGGCTGCTCACCGGAGTAAGGAAGCAATTGACAAAAGGCACAAGACGGGTGAAGACAGCCATTAAAATCCTGCTCTGGCTCTAAATATAGCAACCTTTCCATGTCAGTCTCCTGTAATTTGCATGTTGAATTAGCATCTCATTAATATCTTATTAGGGACACTGGAAACCTAATGACAAAAACAAACGCAGCATGTGCAAAAAAGAATAATAGGAGGAATGAACTGAATAAAAGAGCTTTTTTTCCCCCTTGTGAGTATTCAAATGAAGACTCAGCTGCACTCTGTCAGCTGAGCTGTGGTTTCTGACCACCTCGGTGTCAGCAGCACCAGGAGGCTGGAGGTGCCCCCATTGCACAGACAAGGCCAAGAGATAAAGGCCTGAAGGATGTCAGCAGACCCTCAGTGGCTGGTGCACCCTGGCAGTGCCTGGCACTGATTTACACGCAAGTGCCATTTTAATGGAGGCTCCCCAAACCATGCCAGCTCCCCAGGATTTTGAGAAATTAAGTGTTGGGATCAGAGGTCTTGAGATGCAGGTTTTAGAACCAAATCAACCCAAAAAATGAAGCATAAGAGAGGAAATTAATTGGGCTTTTCTGGGATCCAAACAGAGTTCATCTTAGTTCAGGAATTTCTCTTTCTTAGCCCACCTCTATCTAATTTTCTCAGTTCATGGCAATGAGCCCAGCCACCACAGCTTGTATCAACTCTCCCCAAATGACTGAGTGCTTCAGTGCACACATTCCTGTCACTGATTTTGCTGTTGAAGTGCTCCAGTAATAAGGTACCAATTAGATTATCTCCCTCTAGAAGCATATTGCAGCTGCAAAATGGGTATCATATCATTAGCACCTTTCCCTTCCATCGTCCCAGGGGATGGAAACACCAGGCAATGGGAGCAGCTTACTGCCAGCAACCCCTCATGGTTTTGGTGAAGAGAGTCTTACTGGATAACAAAAGAGAAGTGGGTTTGAAGGATGCTGCCCATGCTTTCTGCTAACTGCAGTAGGGAAATGCTGCTGGTACCTGTAAGGTGGCTCTTGTGAGCTTGGAAGTCAGAGACCATCTGATAGAGAAAGGGGACTCTGGAGAATGAGAAGCTCTAAAGATGAAGCTGGGAAGTTTAAGGGAGAGACATGGCAGGAAAACTGTGTGCATCAAAGCATAAAGCATAGGGTTCTATAGACCATAAGTAGGCTTTGCTATAAGGGCAGGATCAGGCCACAGAGCAGGTGAGGGAAGGGATATGAGTCCCTCTTGGTCTGTAACTAGCAGTGCGTGGCATATGGGCTGAAACTTGGATATGGGTATATTGCAATTAGAAATCCAGCACATGAAAGTGAAATCAAACAGTCATAAATCAGGGAATACATGAAAACAATCCTTTGGGGACTCTAGAGAGCTGTTTCCTCATCAGATTTAGCTGTAATGTATTGGATTACATTAAAAAAAAAAATCACCGGTAATGCAAACCATGCAGAGCATGGAAATGCTCTTCAGTTCCTCTTTATAAGTGTGTTACAAGAAATAATTTGGGTCTGTATTTATGTGAACTGTTGAATTCCTGGGTGCTGGCATTGTACAGCCATAAATGAGTTAGTCTAAACCTGTTTTGCAGCCTTATGCTGAAAGAAGCAGAAGAAATTATGTGCTCCACATAGCTCCCGGACCTGGTGCATGGAGGCTCAAATGATGACTGAGCTCTCCTTGTGTCCCCTAAGCCATCATGTAAGTCCAGTGCCAACCCTCGCTGTTATTTCAGAAAATCCTCTAGCTCTTGTTCCACAGAGAAGGGATGGCAAAAAAAAGAAGTTTCTTGGTAGAGTGTGCAAGGGTTTGCAACCCCTATCTTGTGCTGCTTGGGGGCCTCCTTCAGTGCTTATGGTGCTTGGCATCACCACTTGATCTCACCTAGTGCCTCCAAAGCAGGGGATCAAGACAAATAATAATTTGGTAATGGGTAATGCCCACTTACTGTGGAGGGTTTTTCACCTTTTCTGCACACTGCCATTACGCAGCACCCTAGAGTGCCTCCATGTCAGGGTATACCTGCATTTCTTTCTTGCTCTGAACCACCTTGTAGATAAGTCCCTCTCTCTGCAGAGGCTGTAAAGCCTTGAGAGACAAGGTTCCTCCAGAGCACCAAAGGCTCACCCCTATGTACATGCCCAAGCACGGGAAACTTGCTCACTTAAAACTGTGACCCCCATGTAGTAGGACAACTGTACACTGGAGGTTGCTAGTGGGCCTTTGCCATTTTCTGGGTAGGTGGGTAGATTATTTCAGTCAATCAGTAATCCAGCCATAAATCTTGATCTTTCCTGTCTGGATTTTTAAGATAGCATGACCCAAACCCCTAAGAGGCTCTGCTGTCACTCACAGCTTTACCTTCCCCCACGCCAACAAACTCCAAAATGCATCAGCACATTGGCCGTTGGCATCTGTCTTTCCACAGCTCTTCTTTACAAAGGCAAAGTGACTGATCCTTTAAGTAGGGTTCACTAATCATATTAATTTATTCAGGCACTGCCCTGCTGCCTGCTCTGAAAGAGCAGAGCTGCCTTTCCAAATGTATTTTTCAAAGCTCTTTTTAACAACTTAAGAGCAGCGGACTGCAGGGGATGGAGGGTGAATCTGTCATTTAGAAACATGGAGGAAAGAGGGTGCAGTGATTTTTGTTGCTCAAGTGGCATCATATGAGGTCAGGGCAAGATGGATGAACACTGTACGCTATCTTGGTGCATTGAATATGCAGAGAGGTGACATGTTGGACATTTGGTCTTGGTCCAAAGTGATATTGATATGCCGCATGGACACACAACTGGCTAAACGTCCTCAACAACAAGAGGGGTTATGATTTTGCAGTGTGCAAGGCACTTGTTGAGGAGGTGTCCTGGTTTCAGCTGGGATAGAGTTAATTGTCTTCCTAGTAGCTGATACAGTGCTATGTTTTTGAGTTTGGTATGAGAAGAATATTGATAACACACTGATGTTTTCAGTTGTTGCTAAGAAATGTTTAGTCTAAAGTCAAGGATTTTTCAGCTTTTGATGCCCAGCCAGCAAGAAGGCTGGAGGGGCACAAGAAGCTGGGAGGGGACACAGCCAGGACAGCTGACCCAAACTGGCCAAAGGGGTATTCCATCCCATGGGACGTCCCATCTAGTATATAAACTGGGGGGAGTGGGGGTGGGGGGATCACTGCTTGGGGACTAACTGGGCATCAGTCGGCAAGTGGTGAGCAATTGTATTGTGCATCACTTGTATATTCCAATCCTTTTTTGATTATTATTATTGTCATTTTATTATTGTTATCATTATTAGTTTCTTCCTTTCTGTTCTATTAAAACCATTCTTATCTCAGCCCATGAGTTTTACTCCTTTTCCCAATTCTCTCCCCGATACCACTTGGTGGGAGGGAAGTGAGTGAGTGGCTGTGTGGTTCTTAGCTGCTGGCTGGGGTTAAACCATGACAGGAGGTAAGAAGTCTAAACCAATGCACAACATCTCTGCTCCACTGGAATCTTCCATGAGGTCAGTGTTCTTTATAGCAAGATGGACAAGCTTTTGGTATACTCTAAACTCCTTTTTCTAACAAAACATTTAGACAGCTTGTCTGTTATTCGTGGTCCATAGGGTTCCTCTCGTTTTGGAGTACTGTGACTCTACCACCATCCCTACATTGTGCCTCATTGCTGCAAGAGCTGATTGAAGCATTCCTCCATCTGCCATAGTTGCTTTTCCTGATTGCAATGTAGAGGTGCCCTTAATAAAAAGGAGACTTGGTCCCGAAGTGTTAGTTACTCATCTCTGCCTTGCTGAAAACCTTTGGGCTGGTTCTCAGTATCACCTGACCTTGGATGTCGACTAGCGTTTAGTCTTTGAGGCTGTCGCTTCCTGCATGATAAGATAATCATAACAGAGCCAGAGCTGACAAGTGGTGTTTTGATGTAAGCAATGAGCAAACAGACAGATCAATAAGTGCTGAGCAAGGCACGCTTCACCTCATATCGTATCGACTTACTGCAAAAATAATGGGGCAACAAAATTAAAATGTGTTGTGTTCTATCTGAGTTATGGTCAGTGGTTATATATAATATAACACAATATATTAACTCAGATGGGACTTGCTGTTGAAAAAAATACAAACGGGCAGGCACAAAATGTACTGTCTCTAAATGTACACGGCAACACATCGAGATTAATTACACAGAATATGGGAGGAAACGAAGGCAACAATAAATTTCTATTATTATAACCATAGAAAGAACATGAGAAAGATTTATGGCACTAAGAGCAAAATTTCTGTGTCCTGTTAGTCTGACTGTCTAATATGTGAGAGATTTATGAGGCCAGTGAGTAATGATCAAAAGTATTTATAAAAGTTTACCATTTGTTAGCTTTTATTTTTTTCTCTCATTGAGGCTGTTTATGAGCAGTGGAAGGATGACACTGGGCTGATTGGCTGTTGGTGGGAGTTGTGCTATAGGTTGGTTATAAACATTTTTATTTCAGCAGCTCTGATCTTCAAATACCATATGACAGCTAAGGTAGAGAGAGGCACAAGACTGCCCTGAAGGAATTCTGGTATGTTTAGAGACTTTCGCCTCATGGTGTAAGTGTAGGCAGGGAGGTGCTCTCTTGGGCGAAGGTTGCTTTTTATGCACCAGAGACTCTCCTGCTTTGCTCTCTCTTGCCTCTGCTGATTAATCATGATGGGCACCCCTGAGAGGGATATATTCATATGTTGGTACATGATTTCTCCAGGTGCCGACAGGCACTTCTGTATCTCCTACTGCATGCCCACACTTGGAGAAATGATGGGCAAGTGCATAAACGGGGCTGCTTCTGGGAAGTAGGCAGAGTGCCTGTGATGATCAGGTTGTAGAGAGAGAAAGGTTATGGGAAAGAGCAGAATAACACACTGTTGGGCATTTATTGCCTTTGAAATGGTTTGCTAGAAAATAGGATGTTTCTCATAGCTACGTGGGTATCTATCTTATCTCCCAACAGCAGATAGCAAACTGCCTACTCAGGGACTTAGCAAGATAGAAGATGATTATGGCTGCTTGGTTAATTGTGATATGACATGACAGAGAATATAATTTACCTTGATGATGATTATCACTGACCCAGGTAGTTTTGCAAAGCTTGGACAGAGTGTAGAGGGTCGCTCTGATGGATCAGCTACTTCCAGGAAGGCTCTTCCGCAGCTCTGTAGCTTCACAGGTGCTCTCTGGGTGTGCTGGAGTATTTTTCATATGTTTAATGTAGGAATCCACACACAGAAAGAAAACAAAACCAAGGTAATACACTCAAAAATACCCTGGAAAATAAGTATGTAAATCTGGAATGCATTTGCAGTGGATTTTGGGGGCAGTAAATGCCACAGATATTTGCACAATCAAATAGCCATTGGGGTCACACTATTAAATCCAAATGTTCTGTCCTTCAGGACTTACTGGGGTTGCTGTCCTCTCATTTCTTTTTTTCTTGTGAAGCGAGGAAAATGGAAAGTTTCATCTTTGCTGTGATCATAGATCAGGGATGTAATAAGACATCTAAGCACAGGCTGGAGAGGGGAAGTATTTTAAAGCAGGGTGTAGCATTTCAAATAGTTAAGTTGTTTCCCAGGTATTATCCAAATTTGTCAGGAAATTGTAAGATTTTGAATAAGCTTTTTTTGCTGATAGCCTCATTCAAATGATTATCAAAATACTTTTGTCACCAAAAGGAATTATCAAAATAGTTTTGAGCAGCCAAAAGCCCAAGACATTACAAATATGGTTTGCAAGAAAACCAGGCCATTAAAAAAAAAAAAATTAGGTCTGTTTTTGGTTATTTAATTGTTAAAGAAAAATCCTGTTTCAGACAAAAAAGATGCTGAAAAAATACTTGAATAGCTGTCATTCAAAAAGATCAGCCAGACAACCCTAAACTTACCCAGATAAAAGAGGTGACTCCATTTTTCAAGTAACCCCTGGTAGAAATGAGAGCAGAATTTGGCAGAGTGAATAGATGCTTAGTATAAAAATAAGTATATTCAGGCAATTCATCATGATGCCTGATTTTACAAAAATATGCAGAGGTCCCAGCAGCAACTAGTGCTGTTATTTAGATGTGAAACTTCATTTGAGGCTCCTATTACTGACAGCTTTTGTCTTAAAAAGTGCTAAGTATTATGTGCTTTGGGGACCTTTGCATTTTTTGACTTTTCCATTGCTGCTTTGGGAATTTTGGAAGGAACTTTGTTTCAGAGGCACTAGAGATGGTGTGAGTGTTTGCAAAAAGCCTTTTTCTCGTGGGAACTGTGTGATGCTCATGGACTTCAGCAGGCTCTGGCAATTTGCAATTTTTAGGATCTGGCTTTGTGGCTGTGAGGGTGCTGTGGTGCTTTGTTCCTCCTGCAGATTTGCCCCTTGCCATTTCTCTGACGTGATGCTGCTGTGTGCAGCCATGGGTTGGAGCAGAGCAGCATTAGCCAGCAGAGCTCTGTTGCATCCCCACCCTGCATTTTTAAAAACTGCTTGCAGAAAAGTGGCTTCTTACTGGGAACAAGTTGTGTTTCCTGTTCATGCCTGCACCGATGGCTGCAATCTGGCTTTTTTGCTGCATCTTACCTTTGCTTGGGGATCGAGCTCTCCTGCTCTTTCATCTCCACACCTTTCATCTTGTACCTCATTTTGGATGGTGAGGGAGGTATGTGGCAGGAAGAGGCTGAGAGGATCAAAGACACTTTGGGGACTCTGAAGCCTGGGAACGCTGACTAATGCAAGAGGCCGAAGGGGTAAAAGAGCATACAGTAGGGGGTCACAGCCCAAAGGGGGAAAGGGGCAGGGTTTTGTCATTGAGTGGGGGAACAGTCTTGAAGGGATATATTTTCCTTTTCCTGGGGTTCAAGGATGTAAGGCCATTGACTGACAGCTTTGCTGCATGCTAAGTGCTTGCCCTGCCCTAAACAAGCTGGAAACAAGAGAAAAAAGCAAAGAAAAGTGAATGGGAGTAATTTGAAACATGGAACATCTGCATGTTCGTTATTAAAAGAAAAATAAAACAAATCCTTAAAAAGTCAAAGTGATCCCTGGAGAGGCATCGCTCAGCAGGTGATGAGCTAGGCAGGCATCTACGTGCAGAGATTTATTTTTCCTGCTTCCTCATCAGTCCTCCCAGGCTGGAGTCTCAGCCCACAGCCGTCTGAGCCCTGGCTGAAAACTTACCAATACTTGCTCTCTAGCAGGTCATAGCTGGGGAGGAAAAGGAGCTCCAAAAGGAGCCCATGAGGGAGCTTTAGGGATGATTAAAAGGGGGAAAAAAGCATTTGAATAAATATCTTCTAGCACCTGCTAGGAGTAGAATACACCTGACATTTGATGTTTTCTTCCCGGTGCTCTGATAAAAATTTAATCCATTTGGAGAATAGGGCTGGGGAGTGGGCACCATTTGTGTCCCCCGGTTGCATACAGCCCTGTTGTGCAATCCTGTTTATATGGCTATCAAGCTCCATCTTAAAACTCATGGGCAGCTCACTCCTGGCCTTGTGCAAACCTTAGAGCTGCTCAACTTTGCCAGCACCATTTGCAAACATCCTGGCATGTGCTGTAGCATGAGTGAGCTCTCTCACAAGTTAGCCTAAAAATGCCAGAAGAAAATGTTTTTGTCCTCATTGTACCAAATCCAGGCCTGATTAGAGCAGGAGTTTTCTAGAGGGACTATTGATTTTTGCCTCATGGACTGTACCCAGCAATTTGCAAGTCACACAGTCATCATTTATATCTGGAGTTCACTGGCAAGATAACAGTCCCTGTAAAAAGACTGATATGTTAACCATTGGCTTCGTGATCACATTAATAGCAGCCTCAGATTCACCATAGCCAAATCATGAGTCTGTCCCAGCTGTAGTATTTTAGCTGGAAGATGGCAAAGGATATGTTCAAGTTGCTAGGACAGCACCTTCTTCACTTCAGATGAAAGCCACCTGAGATGAGGAATCTTGATTTCTCTTCCAGGATTAAAAATAATGAAGGCTTTTTTCTTCTGAAGAAGCACCTTTCCCAGGTTTCTTTGCCAGTCTAATGGAAAGTCCATGAAGTCAATGGTCTCCTGTAGATGTGTCTCCTTCTACATGATGGTCTACATCAGCCATTGGAGTCAAGATCAGCGTGCCTTGCACAGAAAGGGTGTGCATGATGGGCTCGCAAAGTCCCATCTAGCCCCTTTTCTTGTGGATTTGTGATCTCAGTGAGACTTTATAAAAATCTAGGCACGCTGCTTGAGACATCTAATTGTGCGTTGTGGTTGCTTAAAACCATAGCTCCTATTTTGGATGTGGAAAACAGCTGTTTAGAAAAATATTTTCTTTTTTTTTTAACTTTGCTTTTATTTAGAAAATGTTGATTTTTTCAAGGAAAAAAACTGCAAAAAACCAAACCAGTAACCCCCACAGAAAAAGAATGGAAAAGTTACAGATGGGAAAAAAAGATCCGATACTATGGTTAACCAACATAGGAAAAAGAAGGATGGAGGGACACATGCACTCTCCGTGAATATTTGCAAGCAGGAGCTGTGCTCCTGATCTGCAGCTGAACACGTTTCATATCCCCTGTGAGAGTTTTGAAGCTTTGTCCTAGAGCTACCCTGCAAGGCTGACGGTTCAAGTGTTGTGCATGGGAGATGGAGAGGCCCTCCAAAGTTATAAAATTCACCAAAATGACAGAAATTTTGGTTTCTGTCCTTCTCTGAGACTTGTGGAGGTGGCTTCTGCTGAATTACTGATCTGAGGGGCTTGGGGGCTGGCTAGCTCTGCTAATAGTAGCATTAAACATATCAGACCTTTTCTGTATCAAAACAGCATTCTTCCAAAAATATACAGCACATGCAAGCCAAAAAAGCTTAGTGTCAGGAGGCTTTGAAAGGTGCCCCGCACAATTTGGAAGAAAGCTGCCTACGGCAGCCAATGCTGAGGTACATCCCCAGTGCCTGCAGGGCTCCCGTACACCAAGAGGAGTGCAAATGACTGAATCTTGTCTGCCCAGCAATGCAGAGAGGTCCAGAAAAACTGCTTTTTGCTTGATGCACAGGGCAGGAGCGAAGCACCTGGCGCTGGCCCAAAGCCCTGCTTTGGGCTGTGAGACAGCTCAGTATGAGGCTTTTCCCGAAGTCTTCCAGCTCTCCATCAGCTATAATGTGCTCCCAGCCTCCTGTAGAGAACCACTGCAGCCCTCTTTGCATGCAAATTGTTAATGCATTGTGCATGAGGGCCCTAATTAATACTCCGCTGCAGATAACGATTTTACATTATAGCTATTAACCTTGGCATATTTCAAACTAAATGCCGGCATGTTGGGGAGGATTTTGTGTACGTTGTGTTGTGAAATAATGAATTATGGTTTTGCATATTTTATATACTGATTTTCTTTATTAATGGTGAGACTAATGTTGGGGAGGCCTACAGTAGTGTATTGGCTACTCCAATAGTTAGGGCATTAGCCAGGCATTTTGGAGCCTCAGGTTCCGTTTCTTGCTCTGCATTGGCTTCCTGCAAGTCTTTTAACCTTGTATGTGCAATGGAGATAGGAGTGCTTCCACCCTCACAGGGATGGATCTGTAGTCCTGAGAGAAGGTAGCCCTCCTTTTCTATGCCCAAACATACTTTTTCCCCAGATTTTGTAAGAAAAACTCCTCGATTCCCATCTCACTTGGGTATCCATTGCAGTGATCTGATTCCTGGATCAGGATTATGAACTGTGATAATGAGTTCTTAAAGGAGATTTTTTTTTAAAGATTTCTTTTTAGGATTTAATTAATTTGTCTCTAATAATAGACCAGAATTGATTACACAGAGTAACAATGTTGAAAGCCTGGTCTGGTGGGGTCTGTCTGAGTTCCTCCACAGTTCTGAGGAGGACATCTGGTTCAGACTGAGGACAAGGAGACTCGGAGGCTAAATGCCACTACTAGCTGATGGGCATTGGTGCTAATGGTGGTTTAAGCTGTCTGCAGTTCTCTGCCCTGTCACCTTGCTGGGCGTGTTAGGAGAGAGCATCTCCCATTGCCTGTCCTGCCAAAAAAAAATTAGACTTGTGTTCAAAGCATCCTGCAAACCAGTTTCCTCTGCCAGGGCAAGTGCAATGCCTGGGACAGGGCTACAACCTGCATTTACTGTGAGGAGGAGAATGTCCAAGGGTTTTTCAGTCCTTTCTAGCTCACCATCTTCCTATACTTGGTCCTTGAGTGATGTTTAAATGCAGAATATCCCAAAGTGCCAAACTCCGAGGAAACCTGGCCCTCATTTACCCTGCAGTTGCCATGATGTGTAATGGAAAAAGGATGCTTATAAGGCCACTTTCTTTCAGAAGAATTTTGTTTCTGATCCAACTGGCAATAACTCTAACTCTGTGTAAACTATTTTATGGATCTGTATAGTCAACAGATCAATTTTATTATACTTGGCCACTGCAGAAAAACTGTAAACTCCTGCTGTTAGCTGATGTCTGGGAAATATGTTTACAACTTTATTCCTTTCCTTTGGTGGCATCAATGTATTTTTTTTTTTTATTTAATAAAAATTGTGCTGTGCTCTCTCCCATGCTATTTTATCGTGCAGAACTTTTCCACATGGCCAGCTCCAGCACAACATATTGTGCTAATGAGAAAGCATTCGCAATTCTAAATAATGACAGGTCTCTTGATTTTTTGGGGCTGGTAAAAGTTCAATTCTCCTTTGACTTTCGACTATTAGGTTTTACTGACTTTAAAAGTACTTTATGCAGTGTGCTTGCAAATATTGGTTTCCAGTGAAGCTCCCAAAGTGACCGAGAAAGCAAGATTGGCTTCAAAATTAGTTAACCCCTTTTAAAATTACGTAGAATGTATTAAAATGTGTAGGAGTGAGTTGCTGGTATTTACAGCCATGGTAGCCAGTGCACTGGAGTGGCTTTCTTAGGCGGCCATTCTCCATCCCATGACGGAGTTAGGGCTGGTAGCTGCTCTGAGCACATCCATCCTGCTATTTAATTGGTTTAGTGACAATTTTGATTTACGCAGGGAACTGGGCTGTGGCAATGAGCTACCCAGGGACCCAAACGCTGCTTGGCTGAGAGCAAGGGCTTGTCTATGGGACACCAAACTGTTACCTTTTTGCAAGCTGGCACTGACTCTCGAAGGATATATTTGAAGGGAATGTTGGATCAGTAACTTTAAAAGCCCCTTTAAAAATAATCAAGTTTGGGAACATGTTTGCATGTGATCTAAGCTTCATCTAACCCAGTATCCCATCTGTGACAAGCATCAGTGTCAGATGTTTCTAAATAAGATATGAAACTCCCACAGCAATAGATGTAGGATGATTTGCCCTAAACAAAGGTCTCACCCTGACCTTGCATAGTTAAAGATCAATCCTGGAGCAGATGTTTTACTATGAATAGCTGGTGGACAGGGAAAGCTCATGATACACTCATTATTTACTGAATTATACTAAATAAAAATATACAGCTTCCCGACCAATCTCAGCTGTGCCATGTTTTGAGGTACACTAAGCTGGCATTTTCCTTTTCAAAAGAACTGACCACAGAGTGACAGGATAGACAAAGTGGGAAAGGACCTCTCGAGTAAGCTTCAGACATGGGCTGTATTTGGGAGCCTTCAAATTAGCAACAGGGAAAACAAACTACAGATCTCTTTTACTTGAATGGGAGTCGGTGAAAAACACTCTGGTGAGCCTTGCATTTGCAAACTCACTTTTCGGAGTGGATTCACATCTCAGCTATTGCTATGATATCTTGGTAACTCTATTATTGCATATTTTCTCTTGGTTCCTATGCAATTTGCACATTCAGGGTCAAGCCTTTGCTAATGACAGCTCCTTGCGTTTCAAGGTGGCCGAATCAGCAGGACGTATGGCATGTATCCACAGAGCTTTAAAAATATCTCTCTACATGACATATGCTGTTTGTCCCTGAACACCAGATAGGTTAATTGTTAAAGAAACATTAATAACATTAACTGATGGTATGGCTTCCCACTGCCTCTGCCCTGGCAATCTCACACTGGCAAATGGATTAATAATCCTATCGGAAATGAATGTCGTTGCTATGCAAGTAACTCAAAACTAGATAATTTAAGAATAGTTTGGATGATTACTAATTAGATCCACTGACACAGGGGAATTTGAATTATTCATGACTGGCTGAAAACAGCGGGTAATTCATTTGTGCACTTCTCTGCAACTAATGTGAAAGTTGTTTATTTTTCCCCCCACACACACCCAGATGATCTGCTAAAAACGATCCCTTGTTTCAGTGCTGATCATTGCACTGCAGAGGAACATCAGGGCTGCAAGTTTAGGATAAAAAGCCTTGAAAAGTTATTTGGAGAAACATGTGGACAAGCCACACTTTGAGACATGAACTTTATTCTTTGTTCATTGAGTTTCAATAGGCCAAGCCAACATCTGAACTTCTGAATAAATATCCCAATTAAGATGCTCATGCATTCCCAGCATAGGTGAAGAGATGCCACATGGTGGCACCTGCATTCCCACATGCATGCTTTTTTGGGTGCTGGGGTGCACGGGGCTAGCTGGGAAGACATGATGGTACCCTTTGCAATCCCCCCTGCTCCCTCTGCTCTCCCTGGACTCGTTCAGCACCACCCTGTCTCCCTGCAGCAGAGGCATCAAGCTCACCCCAGAGCCCTGCTCTCACCTGGGGGAACACCCTGAGGAGCTTCCCCCTCTGAGGAGCCTGTGAGTGTACAGATGCACACGCCATTCAAATCTGACACCTCTAAATCGGAAGCACACTGTTTTTCATGAGAAAAGGCATCCTTAGCAGCGCTGCAAACAGGTACTGCTGAACATAGAATTTGCTAAGGTGAGCTGGATAATTCAAGTTGAGGACACGTAGGAGGTAGTGAAAGGTGTTCTCCAGCTGTGCTCTGTTTATCCTTAATGGCATGCAAACCACTTCAAAATAGTGTGCAAAATCTTTCTGGACTGTCTGATAGCTCCTTCTGTCCTGGCACTGAGCTGAGAGCCCCAAGCAGCAAAGATGCCAGAGCAAACCAGTTTTAGGACTCCTCCTTTTTACCTTGTTCCTTCCCTGAAATGGCTCTGATTAGTTTAAATAGGAGGAAAAAAAAAGAGAGAGAGAAAAAAAAAGGTGACTCTGGAACTGGAGGATAAATAACCTCACACATGAAATTACCCAGCTTGTTCAATACCAGGCTCTGCAGATCCTATTGCCTTTATTAATTTATGAGCTTTATTATCTTGATTTTTCATTAAAATACAATAAGTTGGTCTAACTCATAAAATAAAGTGAAGCACAATAGTTCATTTACCATTGATCCATATTTGTAACTCACAGAAGACAACAGCTACGGCTGTCATACATGAAGCCGTACCCAATTCAGAAGCACTGCACAACTATGCATAGTTAAAGCAGAGAATAGCGCCTCATCTTTCCTCCCTGGCTCATCAGCGCACTTCTTGCTCTTGTTTTTACCAGTTTCCAGCACAGCAGCACTAGTTTTTGTCAGTGTCTTAGATGTATCCAACCCTTCGTCAAGTGGGAGGCAGAGAAATGTAACTTGCCTGAGACCGCAGACAGGAGCAGTTACTGAACTTGGTCTTGTGGTTTAAGAAAAAGGGTGAAAAAAGGGTGTGAAAGCTGCTGTAGAGGGGATTAGCATGCAAAAGAAGACACATAAAGCACACCATGTGGCAGTGAACACATCTTAAGCATGAGAGGCTTGCTTGCATCTTTTTTTTGGTGAAATACCAGGTTCAGGTCTTTCTTCCATCTTAAGGCAGCCAATACTTGAGCGCAGGAGATCTGTGTTTCTCCACACGTGTGTGTGTGTGTGTGTGTGTGCACCACATAGATCCATTACTATGGATAGAAGTGAGAAAAATGCCAAGGGGTCAAGAATGTTGTGCTTGCACAGTAATTCCCATATATATGAATTTCTTAGAATTTTCCTCTTATAAAGTCAAAGACACATTAGAAAGCAGAGGTGTTTCAATAGCGTGTAGCCCCTAGAGGAGCCATGTTAGTTGTGCGGCAAAGTCGTGTCTGAAATGCTGCTGGTTTTACAGTTGGTGTGGTCGTAG
This sequence comes from Haliaeetus leucocephalus, assembly GCF_000737465.1. NCBI lineage: Eukaryota > Metazoa > Chordata > Aves > Accipitriformes > Accipitridae > Haliaeetus > Haliaeetus leucocephalus. The sequence goes on from NW_010972576.1 coordinate 17,176,076, forward strand.
CCAGCTCCCTGCCCCTCGGCAGTCCCCAGCAGGCACTGTGGCTCTGTGTCCCCCTCCCAGCTTTGCCCACATTGAGCCACAGCTTAGCCCTGGCAGCCACCTCCTCATCTGGGTCTTCCTCAATATGAGCAGCACTGGCACTGTGGGACCACAGACAGCATGAAAACAGAAGAAAAAAATCACTACGTGGCTTTTGCTTAATGTGCATTTCTATTTCCTCCTCCTGGCAAGCGGGGGAAGCTTAATTGGCTATTTCATACTGCTGTCCCTTTCTCCTTGACCCCAGATCTCAGTTGCTGCCATCTCCAGCATCACTCCATAAATGACAGTAAAAACACCTGATGTGGCAAGTGGGTGCTTTATGAAGAGTGATACAGCATCAATCATAATTAACCCACATGTCCCTGTCACAGACTGGGGCAGGCCCCGTCACATCTGGTTTCCTGTTTGAAAATACTTTGGTTTATGTAGGTTTAGCTGAAAACAACCAAGAGACTGATCTCTAGGCAATGGGAGCTAGTAAAAGATGAATTATCTGTCACTCAGAAAGATGCCCTGGCTGTGGAAACCATCAAGCACATTCGCAGGGTTTCATTAGCCCTGCTTTCCCCTCCTCCCCATGCTTGGCGTTGTTTGCTTTTTGGATCGATTAGCAGCCTAGCATCTGCTCTCTGAGCATTTTGGAAAACACTTCGGAGGATGTGAAGCACCTGAGTCCCACAACAGCATGATTTTACAGCCATTCGTAAAAGCAGGGTCATTCCCTTTTCTTCTTGAATTAAATGCCGCACCATGAGCATTTCAGACCTGACATCTGTGTACGCACAAATAAATGTTAGCCAAGTCAGTGCAAAGCACATTGACACTCTGCATTAGCACCAGAGGTGCTGTGGGTTTTGTACCACTGGGCTGTAAAGCGCTGGAGACTTTTGGTGCTGATTTTTGGTCCTTAAGGCGGAAATTGGCTTGCAGAGCCACTGGGAATAGAGACCATCCTTCACGCTGCCTAGCCAGTGCTGGGTGCTCTTGGTTTCTTTTGCTCCTGCTTGCCCAGCAGTACAGCAGCTCCTCTTGGTAACAGAGAGCAGGGTCTGTGGTCACTGCCTTGTACAAGCCACGCCATCAAACACAACTCTTCTCGTTAATATTTTGGTGACTAGCAGGTGGCTGGTGGGAGCCAGGGAAACTTGGGCCTGCTGGTGTTGTGTTTTCCTCCTTTTGCTCCCTTGAGCATTAAATCAGTGCCTCCACCTCCTAATCTTCACCTACAGCCTGTTGTTTAATTCTTTTTTTAACCAGCCTTGTCCCTTGTCCCCCCTTTTTCTAACCACCCTTGTTACAGTATCCCCGTGTTACTATGGCGAAGCAAGCACTTGCCACAGTACTCACTGATGCTATGAGGGATACTAAAACTGGGTTGCAGGACAGCATACTTAAGAACGTGCAAGGCAGCGAGGTATTATAGGAAACTTTTTTTCTTCTGCTCTTGCTGTTCAGATGGATGAGGAGGCAAGATGTGGTGGTGAGCTGAGTATGCTTTTGGGTATTAGATATTACTCCACAAAAGATTACGGTGAAATTTATAGAAATGGTGGAGTAAGGTGCTGCTCACAAAGAGTTATGGGTATTGGACTCTGAACTTGAAGCATTTAAAACATAACTGATCCTAGCACAGCTAAGGAAACACAGTGCACTCGGGGACTTAAATCCTATTAAATTCAGAGCCCAAGCAACCTTTGAAAACACTATGTGCAACACCAAATTGCATAGGGCCCCAAACAGTTTTGCTTGCTTTTAGGTAAGAAGCGGGAGCTGTAGCTTTATTCTCTTCTCTGTATATTAGCCTTCATATGCCTAACTATATGCAGCATTCTAAACTGGAATGATATTTTCTAATCTTGTATCTCCCTCCAAACTATCAAGACAATTGCATTCTCCTAATATGCCTTACTGGCTCAACTCAGTCGGAGTTGTTAACGCATTTAAAAAAAATTCCTGCCCGCTTCAAATGTGTGCACTTGTCCCCCTCCCTCCAAATAGCGCTTTGACTATATTGAGAATTAAACTGGTAGCTCTTTTGGACTTGACATGGTAATAAATCTAATAATGTCCTGCTAACAGAGCTAAATACCTCATTTGAGGAAAAATGAAGCAACATTTTCCCCTGAGCTGTAAAATATGTTGAGTGATTTCATTTCCTTTGTATGGAACATTAGGGCTTGGCATAATCCTCACTCACTCCGAACGAGCATAAAAGTTGTCTCCCGTGTGATAGCTCCAGTCTCCTTGCTGCCAGGTACCTGCTGCACACTCTGCACTGCCTGGCCTGCTTCTAACAATAGCATGTGTGGTTTTCCCTCTCATTAAAGAGAAAAGAAAACAGGTCTGTTCTGGCATTTGGTTGCGGGCTGTAAAATTGAAATTAGCAGTCACGACACAGCCGTCTCTACCTACAAAGGCCACCTGCACCACTGATGCTTTGCTTTCAGGCATGTCCTTCCGTCTGCCAAGGTCCAAATCCGAGACACGTTATCTGGCCAAGTCCTAAAATGAAGGATGAATGAAATTTGAGTAGGGACAGTGAGGTGCCAAAAGAACAATTTTTAAAAATCTAAATGGCTTTCCTTATGTCTCTGTCTGGGAGTCTTTACTTTCAATGTAGATAGCTTTCAGTTGGGAGATCTTATTTGGGAAGATTCTCAGTTATTTCATGACTATTGCAGCTGAAGTCCCATAAAATGAAATTTTTGTTTTCAGGAGCTGAAGGGGAAGGTTACAAGAAGAATTTTGCATGCCTCAATTATTTTTGTTGCCTCTGCTGTTTAATTTGTCTTCTTCTAAAAACAGAGCAGTTAGGAATCTTTTAGAATCCAGCTTTATGGGATTCACTGCATAGAATACCCTGAATGGAGTTTGGCTCTCATTTCTGCTCCATGCAACTCCAGCAGCTACATTAGGCAAACAACTTACCGTGATTTTTCTACATTGTTCATATAAATATACAGATATAAAATATAGAATATAATATTATATATTAGAATATAGATTTTATATATATATTCTTTCACCCTTCTGTTAATGATTTGCAGTCTTTTGAGTATTATACCAAATCTTCTTTATCTGTTGGATGTTTTGCAGTCTTAAATGGATACTTATTTATGTTTTCTAGCCCCTGGATTGGTAGTTTTTCATCTAATTCCTGCAAAATCAGTTCGAGTTTCATGGGCTGGACTGTGTTCTTTTATTTCCATTAAAGGCAACTATTGCAAATAAATACAAACATGAACATATTCAGCCCCTCTCATCTGTGTACACACATGCATCTGTCATGGTTCTCCTAATGTACCTTTTTCAGTTCATCCTTCATACTCCAAATACAGCTAAGTCTTTGAGTCAAACAACTTTTATTCTTCCTGGATGTAATTTACTTGGTCATTTCCTACAAGTCATGAGCTTCCTTTTCATATCACCAAGATGAAATCAAATGCATAGCTCTTTGTCTATCTCTAAGTCTTTTATATTAATTATATATAGATGACTTCAATTTGTTACATATGGAGAGACCCGAAATAACAATGTTTTAAGCACTGCTTGGCTTTAGCACAGAGTAGAGTACCTGTTACATGTCCGTGAGCAGGTCAGCATTAAGACATTGTGTCAGAGGTGACAACAGATTGCATTTGTTGTTGTGTTACTGCATGAGGTGCTGTGTGTTGCATGTTTCCTTAGCAAAGCTGTGGCTGAGTGGCAGGAAGGAAAGCTTCCAATTTGTGTTGATTATAGCAATTGATAATAATAATAAATTGATTCTAATTATCATGGATGCAATCATATCCCACCTGTAATGACAGAAGATGCTTAGATGCTTGGAAAAAAATACTAGAAGCCAAGTGGAAGAGCTGTTTGATTTGGTTGTTCACATCTTGCTGCCTGAAGCAAGGAGAGCTGGAAGGTGCCAGCTAGTGGCCAGGTATGTTAGGAGTATTTTGTGCTCGCTCTTTACTCAAATGTCTATGGAAAAATATATCCCTTTAAAATACACAGTGTTTGAAATTCATAGCTCCCTTAGAAAGAAAAATTAATAACATTTTGCTGTTTTTTTATTTGAATAGTTTCCATAATAGGGAAAGGAAGCTACTACATTTTTTCCATATGTCTTAGCATTATTTACAGCTCTCTGATACCATTTTGAATACCTTACTGTGATCAAACCGTTATTTTAATTCTTAGTAATTCCCACCGAACATGCTGCAGCAAATATAAAAGCATAGAGACCTTTACAATTCTTTTTAAGAAAAAGAGTCTGCAATTCAAACAGCTTTGTAGGTATTTTTAATTCCCCCAAAGCAGTGTTGATAGTTTTTTCAGAAGATGGATTTCAGTAATAACCCACCCTCCTGATTTTTTAACCTTTGCAACAGCAGTTACTACTTATCAGAACTGCATGTGTTGATACAATTATTCCAAATGCTCTGAATGCATCATTTTCAACGGGGATTAAAATAAGAGAAAAATATATTGAAGTTTTAGAGTTTGTACGATGCTTATCTTCATAACAGCTCTCCAACATTCTACTTCCCCTGATGATCTTCTTTAGAGAACAGGTCCTATCCTGTCCCATCAGGGACAATATGTCTTCTCTTCCCCCGCCACCTGCTTGCCTTGCATGCCTAGCACAGAGCTGAAAAAATAAGGATTAATTGCTGGGCCTATTACAACGTCTCAGCACTGAGGTTTTCCCTTATGCAGCTTGGGCAGATGGAGAAGGCAACACCGAATTCGAGGTGCCTGCTTTTTCCTGTGATGTGGGTTAAACTTTTGGGCTGGCCTGGGCTACCAGAGCTGTGTGGCAACAGATGCAGGAGGGACTGATCTGCTCTAAGTTATCGATATGCTTCCCTGTTCCACTTGTATTTGGGCGTCTCACCCTGCCAAATGGATGGGAACCTGTTTTACAGAGGTGGAAAAACACTAATCCACAAAACATTTAGCAGTCTCTTAATTCCTGCTTGAAGTCACTTGGGAGTTAGTTCAGATCAAGGTGACAGCAATTTTCCCCCCAAATGTGTGGCAAACCAGGGAACTATAAATTCCCATAGTTCCATTAAATGGGGCTATGACCTTGCATGAATATCACTGCTTGCACCTCAGTTGTGGGTCTGCAGATCTAAAGAGCTGGGATGTTACACAGTTTTGCAGAGAATGAGTTCTGCTGAAGGAAATAGTCTCCAATTTACACTGGTTTCACATTGAGCAGAAAAATCCTGAGGTTTTTCCCTCAAAATGTGGAGATGAGAAAGCACGGAAAAAACCCAACAACCACCAAACCCAAATCTTTTGGGTTTTTAAAACATTTGTCCCTATTTCTAAACTCTCAGGTGTCATTCATTTAACATTTTCAAATATTACTTTGCCAGAATGAGAACTGGCAATTTAAAAGCAAACTGGCTCTCTGCTGAGATTTAGTGCTTTATATAATTGCACAACTGTGTGAGGAAAGAGTTTAGGGCTTGTCTCATGGCCTTGCAGAATCCTTTTCCTCTTGTATCGCCTTCAAGGGCTGTAAAGCTCTGCTGGACTAAGTGTGCCAAAGACCTGCCATGGTGTTAGCAGTATTCATTAGAAACCACAGTGCTGATACGCGTTACCATTTATGCTGTTTTCTGGGCAGATCACTAAATGTCAGGCCCATTGATTTTGACTAGAAGGGTGCAGCGCACCACCTACATTCCTGTATTAAACCATCTTGGCTACATCTCACTGCTGTAAGTTGCAATGTCTTTTCCTGTCTTAGGGCTTTTGCTTCTGTTGACAGGCTGTAATTTAGGTTGGCATACAATAATTCTGTTGCCGAGTCCTTTGGGGAAATAAAGTTATTTTTAAAAGTAGTAAGAATCTTTGCAAAATAACACAATAAAGGGATTTATTACCATTTCGTTGCTGTGTTCTCAAAATCTTGCTCCTTCTCATCCATTCTGCTAAATTTGTTTGGACTTTGGCTTCTTGAGCAAGTGATGAACTTGGAAGGCACTGGGTTTCCTTTGTAATGGTGTTCTCACCCTGCAGATCTCAAGTGCTCAGAAACAGACTGAAAAATCATAGCTTTGGCATAGCAATCTTGGTTTGTTTTTCAGAATAATTGTTCTCTGTCTTTGGACCTTCTTTTATTTTATTTTACTTTTTCTTCTTTTTTTTTGTACTTGTGTTTGAATTTTGATGATACCTTTTTATCTTTTTTTTTCCAGAATCCAAATAATTTTCTTTCTTTTTTTTTAAACAAAATCTGAGATTCTGATGTTTGGAGCTGGGCCATTGACGAAACCCCTAACATTTACTTGAAGGAAAATCAGAGATTGACAGTTTGTCCTCTCCACTGATGTTGCCATGGCTTATATTCCTATTTTACCTACACTCTTCTTTAATGTAGTCCATAGATGATACATTGCTTTAAATTATTTATATTGCAGACTTAATTCTCCAACACTTGTTAGTTCCCTTTGAGGTAGAGCCCAGTGAAAGGTCTGGAGAGTCTTTCTGAAAAATCAATACCTCTGTGATCCAAACCGTAATAATTAAACAAGCAATTAAATGATCAAGCAGCCAACTTAGTCTGTCTTGACAAAAAGCCCTTTCGTCTTGTAAAGGTGAGGTTGTTAATGCACACAGTGATTAAAAGTCACAGCAAGGTGGCTCTTACTGGAAAGTGTCCTTTCCAGCTGCGGGGTGGTGTGGTGGCTGCAGACATCTCTGTGCAACATGTGGTCTTGCTTAATCTGGATTTGGGCCATTTGGCTCGTGTACACTCTCACTTGCTGAGCTGCTGCAAATTTGTCTGATTTAAATTAAAATTATTTTTGATGTATCCACAGTTGCATATAACCGCTTACTATAAGCAGACTCTGGAGCGCATAGGACTGTGACCCTTCTCCGTAGTCTCCCTTTGCTCCATGTGAGACGGAGGGCACATCCTTCCCACCCGCTGCTGTGACGTGGGACACATCACTGGCAAAGTGGCACACATGGGCCAGCAGGTTTGTGGGGGTGCATTACCAGGAGGGACAGTAATGGTACAAGAAAATGTGTTTGCAGGCTGTGGTGCAGGATCCAACCCTCGCTGAGAGCTTGTCGCCGGCTTCAACTGCTCTCTCTAATTGGGATCACACTGATCGGTTGCTAAAATGATGCTCCCAATAGGCCAGAGTGAGTTTTCCTAAGAAAAGCCTGAATCACATCTCCCAGCATGGTAGTCTGGCTGATGTGAAATAAAAGGTATGTTTGTCAGTTTTGTGTCACGCTTCCTCCCTCACCTCCTGCTGGGGAGCAGGGCTGATATGATTAGAAGCAGCTCAGACATGCCTTTTGGATTGCCTGCAGCAATACTAGCAGGGACTTTGTTTTTTGGTTTCCATTTTTAAAGCTGGGCTTGGTTCCTTCCAGTTCTCCATTTCTGTCGCTCTTCTGAAGATTGCTCAGCTCGCTGAATACATACAGCTATTAGAGAAATGCTTAAAATAACCTCAGATTTCTGGTTTAGGTCACAAACTGGGGAGTGAAAATATTTAGTCAGAAGTACCTTGGGTGTTTAAGCAGCAGACACCAGTGTTTGCAAATAATTGTAAAAAATAAACAGGGACCTCTCCGGAAAGTCAGAAATGCAGGTTTCTGCACCAACTGGGAGCCTGCAGAAGTCGATTAATGGTTGTGATTGCACTGACAGCCAGAAAGGGTGTAAGTCGAAAGGGTAAAATCCACAATGATATTTGCAAGTGAAGTGTGATGCAGCGCTTTGTGTCAGTACACACCATTTATGCTGTGCACACCTTCACTTTCAAACATGCATGGGGAAAAAATGATTCAACACTTTCCATGTAGATGATGATGATGTGGCCTATGTGAAACATAGAAATGTAAAATCCTAAGGTGGGCAAAAGCCTAAATACCTCAGTCTCGAAGCACCACCTCAGGGTGTAGTGGAAGTGGTATTCGAGGGCTCTACTCTTCTGGTTTCCTGTGGGGAATGTGTTTTCCATGAAGCATTATGAGCTTCTCCATTTGCTGAGTTTTTAAGATGAGAAATCAGAGTTTTGCACTGCCTTGTGCATGAGCCTGTGATTAGCTGAAAGTCCAATTTTTCTCAAGTAATAGCTTGTAAGGAAATTTTCAACCACTTCTGTGCAGCTTAATTTGGGAAACTCAAGCTCTCAGCTCTAAAATTTTTCTGATAGTGAGCACTGGTGTTATTCATTTATGAAAGCCTGGTCTGGGAAAAACATTCCAGATCCGACTTACTCCAAGCATGTGTGATCAACAGTCCTGCTGTGTGTACTGGATTGTACCACAAGCGCTTTGCTAGGTGCGAACTAGACCCTTTGCAGTACCATCTCCTTTTGCCACAGGGGGCCACATCCCGGCTTACACTGCATTTCTTAAAAGTCATCTGGATTTATGAGGGCTTTGTGCAGACCGCACTGGAAATCTCTGTAGTGTCTGGACCTCCATTACCTCTCTTTAGTTGGATCCATGGCACAGAGGGAAATTTTGGGTTCCCTATTTCTCTTCACAAGTGCTTTCTTCTTGCTGGTGAAGCCCCCATCTGGACAGCATGCCAGTTCTCTTTGGTCTGCGATAAACTGCCGTGAGCTCACAGTGCAGTGGGCATTTAGTTTAATGCTACTGGTATTATGATAAATGTTGTGTGATACTAAATTAGGTCTGCCAGGGATTGATATGACTTTTATCCTGTTTTTTAAATACATATAAAAGTGTCTCTGCTGTAGAGCTGCCTCCTTTGGCAGATTTATGGGTGCATTTGGGAATAATGGTGCCGTATGATGATTATAAAACTATATAAAGCATTCTTTATTGTTCATTACCATTGCTCTATATTAACTCACGATTATCTCCTGATGCATTGCAGTTGCAAACCCCAGGCCCTGCTATATGAGAGTCTGAACAATCTGATCTCGTTTGGACACTAGACGGTTTGGGGAGGAATACACTCTCACTTGTTTTCATGCAGAGGCAATGGCCTGTCTTCCAGCAGCTTGCAAAGATTCCCACAAACACTAGAAATGAGTGGTGGGAGGTTTTTCTATGGGCTGTGGGCAATCCATACACAATCCATGTTGCAGATATGCTGATATGCCCCCAGGCCAGTCAGCAGGGCAGCAGGATTCCTCAGCAGGAGGAGCCTGGTCAGCTCAAAACCCTCTCCAGGGCTTGAACGGGTGCCATAGCTGAAGAAAATGCCCCCCCCCCCGCAAGGAAACAGTAATGGTGGCACTTCTAAACCTAACAGGCTTCAACAGCAAACACAATTGCCAAATATTCAGTGGCTCTTAGTGTGTTGCATACCAATAAAAAGGCACTTGAAAAAAATCTGTCAGAATTGCATTAAGTAGAGCTGAGCTCTTCTGGATACCTGGCCTCACTGGTGAGAATTAAACAGCCAAAAAATCCAGCCCTGAGCACCTCAAAACCTTTGGTTTTTGACATGAGGCACATCCCAGAGATGCACCTGAAAATAACTTTCATTGCCTTCAGAAGGCTTGGGATAATGCCATTAGCACCCCAGCTGCTCTTCCTCCTGTTGGTGAACGTGTATACGTGGGAATTGCTCCCTGATTTTTTGAACATCAAACTTGCATCAATTAAATATCACAGTGTACTGGGATTGCTCTTTCGCTGCTCGTGACTTTTGTTTGTGTATAAGACATCTGGCTCTGTGAATGCAGCATCAGTTTGATTTTTTTAGTTGCTTCTTTCTCTTTGAGTGAAACAAAGCCCATCTTGAATGCCTTCCCCTGAAGTCAGGAGTGCATGTTTATGTCTCGTAGCCATGCGTGCAATGGCACTCTGATTGCATTTCGCGTGGCCGGCTGATGATAACATTTTATTGAATTGGTGCATAGATTAAATCCCCTCAGCCATGACAATTAAATAGGAAAAAATGTGTATGCCATTTACAGGGATAATATTTAATCAGAAATAGACAAGAACATGAGTCACCAGCTCAGAAACAAACCCAGTCTTTATTTAAATTCAATTGAACTTGTTCCAGCTGTTTGCAGCAAAAAAAAAGTAGCATTTTTCATAGATGCGACAACTGCAAATGAGCCCAGTTGAATTTGTCCAAAAGCGGAACCTTCAGGGCATTTTAAGGACCCCACATCACCGTTTATTGATGGTGGCTGGGGAAAAATATCTAGGCAGCAGCAAAAGCCGGGTCACTGGCAAGGAGGGTATTGAGCAGTATGGGGCTTGGGAATATGGCACACAAAAGTTGCATCTCACTATGACTTCAGTTCGCAGGTGTGCATGAAGGACAGCAATAGCTGCTGTGCTCTGGTCCTGTGTTCCTGGCTGCAGCCCTGCTGCCCACCCCATGGGGCTGAGACTTCTGTGAGGGATTGATGCTTTAGGTGGAGGCAAGGCTTGAGCTCACTGAAACGAACACTTTTTCATACAGCACGTTCCCATTAGGGACAGCAGAGAGAGCACTGGGCACTCGGCTGCATTTTTGACAGTCAATTAGTATTAATCAAACCCAAGATGTAGAGATAAATTATTAAGAATAGTCAGAATTGAATAGCAGAGGGAGGTCTGCTGGGACAGCAGCAGTCTGGAGACATTCCAGTTGTTTTCAAGTTTACCATAACCTCTTTGGCAGAGAAAACAAGCTGGACATTTCACGCTGACAGGTTTAGTTGCACAATATGACGCTCCATCCTGGCTGAAGACAAAAGCAGGAGGAATTTGTCATTGAAACTTTGCTCCTGTCTTAAGGGTATCTAAGAATTGCAAGTGAGTATGCATTAGGACCCCACTAGCAGCAGCCCCCATCTGCAAGATTTCCCCCCAAAATCAAGGCTTGACAACTAATTCCTTTTAAATCCATTCAATCTGTTCTGCTGTTTCCAAACTTTAGTGATTAAAGTGCCTTGTGGTCCCAAGCACAAAAGTCTAAGTAGGATGCAATCTTTGTGGCAGCGACCCCAGGACTTTTCCAAAATTAGTATTATGTTAACTTGACAGGGTCTTTTGCCCTCATAAACCCATGTTAAGCGAGGTTAATTATCCCATCCTTTCATTCTTTACTAACCCATTTCCTCTCACCTGCCCAAACTGATTTTGGCTGACAGGCCTGTATGTGCTCTTCCCTTTAACCATTTTACAGCTTGGGTCCTGTATTTATTTTATTCTGGCCCCATGAGACCTGGCTATGTTCCAGGCAGTGTTGAAAAATCAATGCTGATTTTGCTGATTGCCCCTTGGCCACCTCTTTTTAAAATTCTTGGCTATGAAGTAAGTAGACTACTGCTCTTAATATGTCCGACTTGAGTAAATGAACTGGTTCATCCTAGTCGGGAAAGAGAAACATTAGTTTCACCTGCCTAGACATTTACCTCAACGAATGGCTCAAGGAAGTTCCAGTGCAGATCAGCTAATGACACTGAAATCAGCCACTCCGCTAAAAAGACAGGAAAATGAATTTACATTCTCAAGGAGACCTTGTGCATCCATGTATGCCTTAGTAAAGAAGATATACACACATTTACTCAGAGGAAATGCTCAATCATAGGTTATACAAGCAAGAGCATGAATGACAACGTACAAACAAGTGTCGCGTGTGAGCATATTGAATATAGCAGCACCGTTCCTGGCGTGGCAGCAATGTGCTATTATTTACCAATCCCTTTCAGTTTTCTGCTTAGCAGAAATGCATTTTCAAAAAGTACAAGAGGTAAAATCCAGGGGAATTTAATTTGGTGTTGCAACAAAGATGGGGGAATGGAGGCAGAAAAACCCCTAAGCATTCTTCTGGGAGAGGAAACTAAAACTTCAGCATCCAGCAAGTGGAGAGGAACATCAGCTGATTCTCTGAAGGCATATCTGCCCCCCAGTGTGGGAATGGGATTCTGGTGGATGTGCCTGACATCCCACTGCATGCACAGTTCAGGAACTCATGGTCACAGAGCTGCAGCTGCAGAGGGCAGTGCTAAGTAACCTGTTAAATAATATTATTTAAGGCCATGGGATTTCTTAGCCTTGCTGCAAATGTTACAATTTGAAAGAATAAGACCTGAACTTTTGATTTATTTGTAATACTTAGTATGTGCATTAAAACAGAAATGGTCCTTCTTTGGCTTCGGCTATTTGCATGCCAGCTAGACTTGTCTCCTGACCTTGAAACCCAAAGAAAACGCATTTTTGTTATCAATCGTTCTTCTGCAAATAAGCAGGTCCTCCTGAGTGCTAGGACAGCAGCGGGACAGGCAATATTCTCCAGGCTATAAGGGTAGCTTGCCTCACTTTGCAAGCTGGCATGTTCAACGCATGAGGGAGAAATAAAAGGTAGATCAGCAGCGGAATGATGCCTACAGTAAGTGATATAAAATAGGGAAGTATTTTGGTAGTGTTGCTCTGGTAAGGATAGAGCTACAAAGTCCCCTTGTAACAGAGTGCACAGCAGTGAGCTGCCAGTGCTGTTCTTGTGGGGACGTAGGGCTCATTAAGTAGGGAGCTACGTCTCTCCCCCAACCTCAGCCTTACTGGTTGTAGCAAAAGGTGGGTTTTTTAACTGATGAGATCTGCTCAATGTCACCTTGCCTCCTCTGCATTGCCACCATTGGAGTCTCCTTGGGCCACTGGGCACTCACAGTGACAATAGACTGGGAGGAGGTGATGCACAGGGGAAAGAAATTGCACTCATCTTTTTTTTGCCAAGAAGGCCATTAAGATGTGCCTTTTCTTAATGATTTTCTTGATGACTGGCACACTTTGCTGTTATCCCAAAAGTCAGTGGAGTCTCAGCTTAAAGCTGGGGGAAAACTCTAGCAAATCAGATCCCTTCTACAGAAGAAGTTACATTATAAGCTCAGTCGTAGCCTAGCTACAGCTTTTCTTCAGGTACTCAAAATATTATACGTGTAGCAGTTGTAAAAGAACACCTCTGACATCAGGCCTCCATTGAGGGTGAACAATACATTATTTTCTTCCATAATACCAGTAGCAGATTTCAGAGAGTGGAGCTGCTCTCTCTAGAAAAAAGGAAAAATAGACACAAAGCAAAGTAGCAGACAGAGCAATGTAGATTCCTGACTGAGGGCAAATAGGTCACATTTAAGACGTCAAGGGGGACTTGGGAGATTTATGTTCAAGCCTTTCCGCAAGCAACTTTTTGTGTGTCCGTGAACGGGTTCTTTAACCTTCCTGTGTTGCAGTGACCTGTTTGTAAACCGCAGATATTTTTTGCTTAATTTGGGCTTGCTGATGCCAGTGGATTTCTTTGATGTGACCTCAGCAGGCATTGCTCATATCTTCAGGCTGTGGGGTCTTCAGGAAGGATTAGATATGTATAATTGACTTATGTATATCCTATATGTGTTTGTACAGCACCGTGCACAGTGCAATCCTGATGCTACCACGTGGGCTCTTTAAGTGCTGCCAAAACACACATCATGGTCAGCAAAATATGATGCTATCACCTTTCCTGTTACCCTCTACCTCAGTTTTATTTTTGCTGGAAAACTGAAGTATGAATTGGTTAGCAGCATGTCTCTCTGCATATGTGTGCATGCACACGTAGCATCATGGTGAGTAAGTAGGAAGCTGTTAGCTGCCTAGGAAGCTAGGAAATAGGAAGCTGTTAGCAGGACAGCCATTACAAGACACAGAAATGTTTGTGTTGGGAAGTACCCAGGCATTTCCTAACAGGCTGTGCTAAATTCCCAGGCAGGGGAATGAAAATGTGTACTTGCCTGAAAAGTCCATGCATGCCTATGCAATGAACTGCTAAAACAGTATTTTATCCCTATCTAGAAGATAAAAGCTTTGCTCTTGTTGGAGAAGGCCAACAGCTTTTCTTTTTCCTCTTTTTCTGCCTCTGTATGTGCACATGTGTGAAGGAGAGTTGCTATGGTGAACAAAGGGTAGGAAGAACTCTGATTTTTTCCCACAAAACTGTAATCTTATTCCTCCTGATACTGCCTATTTTCTGAGCTATATATACATATGTATATATATTTATATGAAAAATATATATGTGTGCAGTCACTCACATGCACACACACAAAGCTACTTTGGAAACAGGGATATGTGACTCGTCACCATATAAAGCGACTGTTTTCTAAAGCCACAGAGCTAGTTTTTTGTGAATGGCTCAGCTGGTGACATTACTTGGCTATGTTTCCAATTTAAGCAAAGCAATCTTGAGAGGACCGGATGAATCAGAAAAAGACTTCCAGATTGTTAGCATTTTAATAGCAAAATGAGGGCAATAGTCCCCCTCCCCCAGCAAGGTTCATGTGGAGGTGCAGCAGAAATGTGTATGGAGAACTGGAAGCTATTATATTAAACACAGCAGCTTCAGCCACTGCAAACATAAAAATGAACATGGATGGCTTTTCTATTTAATAACCTACATTTTTTTTGCTTACTGTTAAAACAGATACAGTGAGAACAGTATGATCTCACTGCAGGAGATTTTAGTAAGGACAGAGCACGTTTCAGTCTTGTGTTAAGTTTGCCATAGCCAACTTTCTTTTAGGGCTTAAGCCTGTGGACTGCAGCACATTCCTGCCTTTGCAGTGAGCTTGGGGAAATGTTTCACTCCAGCTTCATGTCAGGGCTGGGGAAATGCTCCTCAAACTAAACTCATAAACGGAGCTGCTGAGAAGTTTTTGCAACTGCATATTGTTTTCCACTGGGCACTGACAGTAAGCTGAAAGGAGAACGGAAGCATTTCAGTGGCATTTCAAAATTTCATTTTGAAATACAGGTTACTTCAGAATATACTGGCTCTAGTTTTTTAGGCTGGAGTATTTCAATGTACCATTTCAAAATGACTTTTTTTTTCAATCTGTATCTCTCAAACAGTATCATTTGACTGTATAAAGTCAGAACTGACATAACTTCATTTTCACAGAATAAATTGCCACCAGATAGACCAGATAAATATGGTTAAAGTAAAGAATCCCTGCACATGTGTTTCTCCAGTGCCTGGGTTACTCCCTTTCCTCCTAGGATATACATCCAATTTCTTTTCTTGCCTGACGCCTAGACTCCAGGAGACATATAAATAAAGGTTGGAGTGCCTGACGCCTTTTGACCAAAATATTCAAATATGGATACATCTGGTTCAGAATATGGCAGATGCTTGCTAAAATACTAACGTTCTCCAGCACTTTCAGACACAGGTAACACAGCTCCATGTGGAGAGCCTGGTTGGCAAATCTCTTGATCCATATTATCTTAGTATATCTTCCTCGTGAAATACAACAGGGGGAAGTACTCTCAGTGGTAGTTAAACGTTACTGCTATGATCTTTGTTCTCTGGTTTTGTGGCTTTATTATTTTACAAAGGTCAGCATTAATTCAGCAATTTTCTTGCCTTTATTCCAGTAAAAACCTTACCATATCCGTTTGTTCCCCGCAGTTTATTATTCCTAGTGTGGTGTCTGCTGTTCAAAGCTTAATGGAAATCCTGAGAAATATGGTTTCCCACCTGTCTGTGTGAGTTTAGTACTTATAGCAGTTTTGAGTAATTTCTTTGCCTGCCCCATCCATAATTACAGCTGTACCTAAATGTAATGTGTCAAGCTAAAGCCAAAAGAGCTCTGCTGATACCCTGCTTCCTTTTGAAGTTAAGGACAACAGGAGCCTCTCTTACTTTCGCAAGCACTTCAAATTATATTTTCTCAGATTATATTTTGTTAGCTGGGACTAACTCTGGGCTTAGTCGTAGCCTGATCATCCTTGAGCAAATTGCTGAGGTGTCCACCTGGTGAGGACACAACCCCTTTTTAAAGGCTGCAGTGGGATAAATGCAACTGATGAGTGCAGCACACTGAAAACCGTGGTGACAGAGTCCAGTAGAAGTGCTTGAGTGCCAAGGCATCTCTCTCTTTCTCTCTTTGCCATGCCAGGTTCACCCTGCTTTGCCACCCTGAGTCTTAGCGTGGCTTTCAAAATTAGCTTTGACCTTTTAGGTGGCTTGCTTCCATCTAATGAGCATGGCAGCTTCTTTAACAAACATCAGAGCTGGGTGCCGACTCAGCTAATTTGATTGCGTTTTATGCATTAATCAAAACCCTCATAGTAATCTGACCTTGACTAGGACATAACGATGTTGAACGCTGGTCTGCACTTCCCTTTCAACGCTATGGTGGGACGCTGCAGTGAAGAAAGTCCTCTGGTCCAGTCTAACCTTCCCTCTGACCCTGCCTGTAACCTATATTCCCTGGGAGTGTTTGCCCTCTGCGTTATTCACAAAGGCATGGTGATTTTTTCTTCTTCACCTACAGGGATCAAGCCCTGTCAGTTTATTTCCCACCCCTTCTTTTAGGTCATCCTGTTGTGAAACTTAAAAAACCCCTGTGGAAAACAAACTTCTCTTGGAAACTATGAGAGTACATTTATTCAAAGGGAGGGTTGCTTCCTCATTTGTGAAATTAAAAATGGAGAAAATTGCCTACAGGCTTCTAGCAAGGCAGCTAGATAACTTTCATAACATATCAACTCCAGAAAGTACTTTGGAAGATGATGACAGACAGTTATTAATTTAATAGTTAGTAAGGTATAGATTCATGATGTCTTAAAAATTGTTGTTGCCATTGAACCAACCAATAACTTATCCTGACAGAAGTAATGTTTGGTTCAACGTTTCCATTAAGCATACAGCCTCTCCTCAATCTATGAATCACCTGGGCTTGGTCCCTAACCATATCCCGCCTGACAAAAAGTGCACAAGTGCCATCCTTCAGCCTTCCCACATCTGTCCCTCTGCCATACAGGGCTTTGGTGGCTTTATCACGGTAGCAGTCAACATGGACAGAGGTGGAAAGCACAGCACCTTTTTATAAGACCTCATCAAGGGCAGAGACTGCCAGAGGTGTAAGGATACCCTGTGGACAGCTATGTGTTATCCACATAAAGAAATCCATCATAAAAAATGTTACTGGGGTGAAGTCACATATCCATGTCTGTATTCACACATCAGTCTAGAAAATACTTTTCTAACCTCTCCTGCTGTTTATCCCCAGGCACCTTAATAGTTCAGAGGAATTGCATCCTAAAAGCAGCTGGTTTTGCTTTCTTGTCTATGAAAGGAGCTTACCTTAGCCCATCTGTGGCTGTTGGCGCTGTGGATGTGTGAAGTCAGTTGCAATTCTGTCTGTCTGTCCATGTGTCTCACGTGTTTCCACGCATGACAGTCAAGAGTGGATTTTGGGCTCCCAACATTCCCCTAATCATCTTTTTGTAATTCCTACCCATGAGGGCAAGGACAAGGGTAAGTTTAGTGACCTGCCTAAAACTGCATAGTGGCTGAAACCTGAGCTGTACCCACCTTCCCATTCTGAATAAATAATTTAAGACTGGGCTTGGAAAAGGCTGAGGACTCAGTGGACTTGTAGAAAGCTTTGATCTTGGGGAAAGCTTTGATCTTTGGCAGCTGGGTTTGGAGTCCTGCAAGCTCCCCATCAGAGCTGGGGACCTCAGCTTTATTCCCAGGTTTTCCTCTGAGCTGATGAATCACCTTGTGTAAATAATTTCTATAACCTGTTTGTATTTCCCTCTCCTCAGCCTTTGTCTTGTCTGACCAGAGAGGAACAGCTCCCTTTCAGGTCTAACACTACAGGGCCTTTGGTGTCTGTGGAGCTGCTAGCTGCTACTGAAATGTAAATATTGATTATGTAGAGAATACACTAAAAACGTTAGTAAAGCTGCAGATGGGGCAGACTGAAGGACAAACAGTTCAGCTTTGGAACATCTCTGGGACGAAGAAAAAACTTCTGAATGCCTTTGAGAAAAGAGATTGTGTCAAAATGTCCATTTTCCTTTTAAACAAAACAGATGTTTTCTGGTTTAATTCCTTTTGCTTCTTATTTCTATGTCTAGAGGAGGCAGGTGACACTCCCCCCAGAAAAAGTCAGCAAAAGGAATTGCTGTTTGTTACACTTCCTTACGCTGAAAATTTCTGACGCAGTTGCAACTTTAACACTCTTTCTAATGTAGTATATTGGGCAGCTTATTTTGTTCAAAGCAAAATGAACCCTGCTGGTTTTGCCCAATCCCCTCCAATGTGAAAATTGTAAAAGCAGTCCCAGCTCACAGATCTCTCCTTCAGACAGCCCCGTCGTATGTCATACAGCATATTCAAGCTACTGCAGCCTGTCCTATTGTGGCTATCCTACTGGCTTATCTGCTGTTTCTGTCCATCCTGGCTTCTGTCAAACACTCCAGCCTCCCCAAATGCCTCTCTTCCTGCTTCCCCTATCTGTCCTTCCCTATGCCCTATATTTCCCAGACGTTTGGGGCTTACAGCTGTCTTGTCCAGCACATCATATTGTAGGGTCATGTTGCCTGCCTCCTTGAATACAGGCAAGATCCCTATAATTTGCCTCTGGCCTTTGCTCTTACCTCCATTTTCTTCTCATCCTGCAGTCAGAAGCCTTCGCTCCTGTCTCCACCCCAAAGGGGTCCTAGCAGCACCAAAACTACAGCTGCAAAGAAGAATAGGGGCAGCAGTAATTCCATAGCATGCAATGGCACAGCTGGCTTCAAAGACTGAGGCTGGCTATCGATCTTCGAGTGCTCACTGCGTAGTGCCACTGAGATCGTCAGCACTTCTGCAATTAGCCACTGATTAGGGTGAGAAAAGATTGGCAGAATGAAACCCTTGACTTTTGTCAGATAAGCCACGGTTTTCTTTTTTTCTTTCAGTGGCGCAATCTCCTTTCCAGCAGTATAATTCTCCACTGCCTTTGAAGATCTACATGTTTTTCAGTCAGTTTTTTCTTTCCGGTTCCTGGTTGGCACTTTGCAGTTGAGCAATATTCCCAGGGGACAAATTTTAAGAGGGTTTGTGAGAGGAGAAATAGAGATGTCTGAAAACTGACAGGATCCTGGCACACATGAAATTAAAATATTTCCCTTTCATGGTATTGCTCTTGTCAATGCAAGACTGACATCCAAGCACAACCTGGAAATTGAGACCTCATTAGCACTTCTCTGAATAGGTGTGTTGGGGTATATGTCTTTCAAGCGTAGGCACGTGTTTATCGATGTGGCTGTAGGTAGTTTCTGTGTGCCACTGACTGGTTCATCTATGGGTCCATCTCTCTGTACCTATACACAGGACCCCAGGTACTGTTGTACTGTCATTACTGCTTCACCAAGAAGCATTTTCCCTACTGCTTTACACTTTACTGCTTGAATTCCATCTCAAAATTAATTTGTATTTTGGCCCGGAACCTCTTCAAGAAACAAATGAGATTTCTGCACTATAATGAGAGCAAAAGACTCCAGCCTGTTTGTCATGGGATAATTTTTTTAAAACGTCCCCTTTCACAGTTTGGATTTTTTTATTTTTTTGACAATTCTTTCTTCTTCTCTGGCTTAAATAAAAAAACCCAAACAATTCATAGGCTTGAGATATCCTTAAAATATCTGGACCTAGGCTGGGACAGGGGATTTCGGCAAGCTGCAGGACTGGAAAGAGACAGCAGTCAGTGACACTTCTCGGAGTAATAAGGAAAAATAAGCTGGATATCTCACACACAGTCAAGGAGTAGAAAATGAACTGAGGTTCCTCGTATGAAAAGTGTTGTCACACTGAGGGAGTCACGCATGCCATGTAAGAGACAAGACGCTTATTGTCGCCCATACTTTGCAGGTGGTTTGTGCCTTTCTCCCCTGGGCTTGTTGGCTCTACCTTGAGCTTCCTCCACTGTTGGCCATCTTGTCACACTGTTGGGCACAAAGCGGTTCCGCTGTGTGCCCTTCAGCAAAAGGCAGTTCCCGCTCTGAGGTATTTACCGTCTTAAATCGGCAAAAGCTTAAAGGAGGAAGAGGTACAGGGATGCACTGTTGTGTCAGCCAGCAGGTCAGCAATGCAGCCAGGCACATGGTTAAGGTCTCATCTCCCCTGCCGTGCTGTCTTCACAGGGCAACAGGGTCACTGATAAAACCAATTTGGAACATTAAGCTGTTAAATATAAATGTGATTTGGCTTTAACAGCAGTGGAAAGCTGGGGAACAGGTCAGGTCTAAGAGGGCTGTGTACAGCTATGTTTGGAAATAAATTGTTTCTCTGGAACGGAAATGATGGGAGATTGCAAATATTGGAAAAAACATTAAACCTACCAAAAATATTACAGCAAAATCCTGTATAAGCACATACAAAGCCTGCTGGCTTGTCTTTTCATGCGGACTGTGCTTTATGCAAATAAAACCAAAAAAAAAGGCAAATCACCTCAGAGAGAATGAGCAACTAATGCACATTGAATATAAAAATCCATATCAGTTCTTTTCTTTTCTGGAAGTTAGCAGAGGTCATTGAATCCTTTGAAGATTAATTCCCTTTTTAAAAATCCCAATTCTCCCAGATGCCATCAGATTGTTTCTTCCAATGACCACAGATACAATCTCAGAGCCAAATGTTGTATTGTGCATCTGTCAGAGCTGCAAATCACTGGCTTAGCACCGTGTTTCCAAAGCGTGTTTCTGAAGCATGGATGCATCCTTGCGGCTTGTTCTCTGCACTCACTGCTTGTGTTTAATGGTGTTGGCTCCTTCCCCGTTATCTTTGCTAAGAATGGCTTTGAGTGAACAGCACAGTTACTGGTGGTGAGCCCCACCTCAATTTCTGAGCCAAATGTATCTTTCAAGTCAGGGTGGAAACTAGAGAATATATTTTGTTCCCCCTCCAAATAAACTGGTGTAAATCCTACCCCTCTTCCCCCTGCACCTTTATTAAGTGGTTCATTTGGCTGTAGTTTTCTTTGTATTGCAGGAGTAGGTTTCTGTATAAAGAAAAGCAACTGTCCCTAGGTGCCAGGTAGCAATGCAAACTGCCCTCCATTCACCTGTCTCCCTTCCCTGGCTAGGCAAACTGCCCCGCACTGTTTTGCATAACTTGGATGAATGGTGATTGCAAGCAGAGAGTATATCTGAGGGTTAAAAAGCACAAACCCCCTAAATCAGGTGGGTTTCTTTTTCTGCTGACTTTTGTTCCCTTTGAGTGTGCTTTTCTGGATAGCCCAGAGGGCTGATTGCATTTGAGATTCTTCTGTGATCACGTGAGTCCAGGAGCTGGTGTTTTAAGAAAGACAGCAAGTACTGTGTGAGTCATGAGAGCTGGGGCATGGTGTTGTCTTAAATCTCTTCCCAGTGAAATCGATATAAATTTCCATATGAACAGAGATAAGCCACTGCTAAGAGCTTTGTGGGGTGCACAAGATACTGGATTATGCATCTTGTTTCATCCAGCATTGTCGTTTATGGGGTAAGTAAATTTTGGTCCTGGTCTGGTACTAAATTTCTACAGTTAGTCTTTCCCTCATTCAATGACAAGAAAGGATTCCCGTGGAGCAAAATCAAAGGCCATAAGAACGGAAAGGTCTATACATCAAAAAGCCCCACCATCCACTCAAAAAAGGTTGAAGCTACTATCTCCATCCGCAGGTGTGCTCCAAGGGAGACCCACCCCTCTGTTAAACACTACATCTCTTGTTTTATCCTGAATATGTCCATCTTCAGCTATCTCAGCCTCAATTTGGAGCACTTTACAAAGGCTTGGCCTATTTATAAGTCCCTCAAGTTCAGCCCATGAAGATGAAAAGACCTAAACATGCCACTCACTTTGAAATATTAGGCCAATTTATATAGTCAGGAACTTAACAGTAAAATGAAGGAGTGTTTGCTCACTTTGTTTCTCTTCTTGCCAAATTTTATTTCTACTTGGCTGTGACTTTTAAAAATAATTCCATCACCCCTGTAGATTTTATTCATTCTGTGTCCTTAACCATGTTCTCTAGCTTTATCTCACTCTTAGAGAGCAGTCTGATGATGTGACCTGCATATTTGACACAGCATCAATGAAGAAATAATGAATTGAGACCTTCTTTGGTGATAAAGCCCATTTTTTAGGATGGACAATTGGAATGTGTCGGCTCTGATTGCTACATCAGGCGATAGCAGGTGCTTTGTCATCTCTAACTTTTATTTTCAGTAACATTCTTTTCTGCCTTATGGGATCGTTTGTCTTCTGTTAGTAAATTCCCATCTGCACCCAAAATGAGTTTTCAGTGCTGTATCGATGGATGGATATAGTCAGTCTCTGTCCATTTAGTCTTCATCCGTGTCAGTTCCCATGGTTTTGTGTGTCACAAATTAAAGAAGGGGTCTGTTTACAAATATGCCTCTGTCGTCATTTTTATGCATGTCGATTTATCAATATTTTTTGTTTCTAGAGTGATGTAACCCTTGAAGGAAGAGAAAGCATTTTCATCAGAATAAGGAAGGTGTTCATAAGTAATCTCTGGATTTCTAGAGTTGTGGGACCAAATTGATCGTGTTAGTTTATTCAGCCCATTTGAAGCACTTTAAGAAAGAAAATATTAGTAACAACGTTTTGATGCAAAATCAGTTGGATTTCCCTGAAAGTCAGAAGTCAATATTTTTAAGTTTTTTAATTAAAATGATTTAGCATCATTGGGTCTGATTCTTCAGGTATAACAGCAATCCTGGTAAGCTTCTTGGATACTATTGGTCCTTCAGTCCAAATCCATATAGCTACCTACAGTAGAATATAGCTTTCCATGATAATGAGCTCACTGTGAGGTGACCGAATCGGTGGTTACCCATATCTTTTCATTCCTTTTCAGGAAGGAAGAGCCCATAGGAGTATTTAGCAGGGAATGGCCCTTGTGCACTCAAATTACTGTGCAAGGATGCAAGTGCTGGAGTAGTTCTGGCACAGCTCCCAGGGTTGCACATGATTACATAGCTGTCCGTCGTGGAGACTTGAGTGATCCCTGCCTGATGGTGGGGTTGTTCCAGTCCTGCTAAATTTTGCCCGTGTAACCTCTTCCAAAATAGCTTTCACCTTAAAAGCACTGCATAGCCAGGCTGAAATGCAAGAGGGAAATATGACAAAAGAAAATTACATAATCTATATTTCCCCTGGTAAAGCACCGTAGTTTCACTTTTAGTCTAAAGCACATGCCACAAGCAAATGCCATTTCTGTGTATCACAGGCAGATTTCCCTTTTGCTCAGTTTTATCACTTTTGGAAAAGTTTGCTTTCCTCTAGCCTTTTAAATGTCATTTTTTAACAGCATTACTGTAGACAGAGCTACTAGTTGCAGAACTTTAGAGTGTGTATGTACCTCTTACCTTTGTGCAACGAGTCCAGACCCTAAATCCACAGGCTAATTTCAGCCACTGTCAGGACTAATTCCCAAAAACATTTTCATGTGCTTTGGTTTTACTGTGGGTGAGTATCCTCCATGAACTCTGGTCCCCTAACACCATTCATTTCCATGTAACTCCTGTTTGTGAGGGTCCAATCCAGGCTACCATTTCCATTCACCTACCTTTCTAACATAGAAAACTTCAGAGTTATTTTTTTCTAATCATTTCATAGTAAACCATAGAAAGAGTAATTTCTTCCCTCTGGTATCTGGTTACTAACTCTCTAGTAACTACTAAGTGCTGTGATATTAAGTGACTGTTCTTTAGGATGTTTAATTATCCCCCGAAAGGCCCCAAAGTGCTACTAATGGATCCTCTGGCTCATGACTCACATTACTGTTAGCCCCCTTTGCTTCTAGTCCTTATTCCAGTAACACCAGAAAATGGCACAGGTCTTGCAAAGAGGAATTTTTTGCAACATGATCTCAGCCCGCTTCTGTCCCCAATCCAGAAGATATTTGTAGTTCACTGATCTCAAGTCATTCTAAATAGGTCTCTTTTGGGGCTTGCTTTGCAGTGCGATGAAAACTGTGGGTGCCTTCCATCCTCTCGTGTCATGGGAAGTTGGGTTATTGTTTCAAAGCCATTCCCCCTGTGGCTCTTTTAGGTAGTTTGACTATTTATCCTGGTCCTTACACACATTGCCACCCTGTCTCTCTCTGCAGGGAGGGACCAAATCCCTGCCAGTGACACGCTGTTGATAAAGACTTCTCTCCTTGGAGTAGCCCAGTCTCTCGACAGGCGTGTCCTTTGGCCTCATAGAGAAATACAGTGAAAAGTCTGATTTAAATGGTGGTAGAACAGTGTCAGGGAAGGCCAGTCACAAAGACCAAGTACCTTTTCTGAACGACCTTGCAAAGACGGTCAGTTGTCTCGAAGCTCTTTAATTTTTATTTCATTTTTACATCTGTATGGATTTTAATCACCATAGCTTGAAATACATCTATTCTGATTCCCGGTTACGCAGTGTGTCTGGTGAAAAATGGGGATGGTAACTTCCCAGGGAACGGCCAGTGTTTCAGACCAACTGCTCTGTTAACGTCTTTGCTGCCAGATGTATTTCAGAGCTGCACTGCTGCTTTTTATAAGCCGTGGAATACAGTTTGTAAGAGCAATCATCTTCCCAAATTGGTCATTACCAAAGTTAATGACCTGTTTATTAGAACATCAACCTTGGCTTTGCCTCATGCTGTTAATTAACAAATCTGTCATTAACTGCTGGTAGCCATGAATTTCTGCATGTGTGTGTTTTGGGGGGAAGAGGATAGGGATGCTTCATTAGGTATGGCATATTTAAGGTGGTATCCCTGCATATTGGTAAGACCCCATTCTTACATGGTTCTCACAGACTTCATGATTCATATGTTGTCCATGAATTTGTCTAACCCCATTTGGGACCTGCTTTGTTTTCTGTTTTAATCGGATTCTGTACCAGTTTCCGCAGGTGCTCCCTAGTTCTTATATACTGCTATATTCTCAACGAATGGCAGCTTTGCACTGACTTTATCCCTGCCGTAGGTGTGATTTGTGATCATCATGCATTGGGAAGCACACTCAGAGGGACAAAGGGCTAACCTCAGAGCAAAGAAATTGTTTATGATCAAAACTTCTCCCTGCAATAAAATTGTCTGTTTTTCAAAAGGTACCCATAGCTAATTAGCTATTTGTTATTTTCAAGAAAAATGCAATCTGTAATAGCGAGGTCTGGCATAACATCTGTCTCCTTAGAGAGGGTTTTGAAAACCATAATTCAGGTGAGAATTACAGGTTTTATCCACCTTTGTTGAGATAAATGTATTTTGCCACTCCTCTCAGCCTCTAGTGCTAATTACACTGTTATAAAATGCTCTGGATTAATGACGTTTCAAAACACATACACCCGTTTCGGGCCCTTTCTTGGTTCTGCCGTGAGCTGTTCCTCCTCTCTGCCAACGAGTCCTATTTGTATCACTGTGCAGGTGGAGATCCCAGTTGAGAGTGACTTAAATATCAAGAATCCCTTTGGGTAATGCCCAGCATGAACAGGTACAAGAACAAAACCCCTCAAAGGCATTTACAGTCCAGGGGCAACCTTCTGTGAGGTGGCTGAGTTGGTCTCTTGACCATTTGCCCAACAGGGAGATCTCCCTACCCCAGCTCCTACCCATGCATTTCTCTACTTGTCTTGGCATCCATCGCATATGGCACTGATCTAGTTCACCTCACTGACGCACCACGAAAATAGCTGTATTTTCCACTGTTGGTTTTACTAAGCAGCACTGACTTGAGGAGGGTCTAGCAAACACCCAGCCTTGGTGGAGAGGATGGAGCAAGTAAGGGTGGGCACATGGCATGGGAAGGACAAAGGGAGGTGAAGGGGGACCTGGTGGTGGTGAAGCACTGGGGTAACTTGTGATAGCCTGTAGCAGAGCTCCCTATAACAATGAACTCTCAGACAAAATAATGAGCTCAGAAAAAATAGCTCCTTGGGCGGATACCTGATTTTAAATCTGAGGGGAATCTGTTTAACAGGGCTACATATATATCTCAGAGTTGGTTTTCTGTACACACTAAGGCAGTTTGGTATCCAAATCCCTCTCAATTCACATGAAAATTAAGTGCCCCTGAGTATAATTAAAAATCCCCACCTTAGGGCTGTGTTGGCTGAGGGTGCCGATAACCTTTTCAAGGTCACAGAGCAAGGCAGGAGCTAAACCTTCCCCAGTGCCACTCTGAGCAGGGCATCCCACCACTCTGGCATGGATGAAGGGAGGTAACACTGAGGTTACACACAGGTTCCTGCTTTACAGACTCTGGCTGTAAGGATTGTCAGCACCCGGAGCATAATGTTTCCTACAGAGAATCACTGAGCAGTCCTTTTCCTTCATTAGGTCTTTTCACCTTGCGCACTGGATTAGCCAGCAGTTAAACTGTTTGCAAATAGTAGCTCCCACACATCAGCCCTCTCTGGATCTGCAGGCTCCCCTTTTCCTCTTTTTCGTGTGGGCTTTGCTTTTTAAAAATAATTTGTCTATTAGTCGGTGGACAAAGAAGGGAGAAGAGGAATAGACTGTTGAGAACAGGGTGTTTCATCCTACATGGACAGGTATAAGGCAAAATAAAATGTAAAGTTTAAGAGTAACTCAGATGAAACCTTGATCCCAGAGCTCGCTCAGCTGGCAAAAGACAAGCCCTTTGCTCTCCATCAACTCAGGTCCAGTCTTATTTCACACCTAGGAAAGCAAAATAAATGGCATATTTCAGAAAAAGTGCTTCAAAGCTATTTTTACCTTTGAAACATACCACTGAAAAAAAACATCTTCTAAATAAAAAATAGAACAAAATAAAAAATATCCTATTCACCAAGTGATCAAGGAAGGAATGTAATGAGAGACTCAGATCTTGGGAGGCAAGTCCAGTTTTAGGGTAAAAAATTTTAAATCACATTTTTTTGTGACTTTGGCTGGCAGATGTCTTAGCAAGTGTGAACTCAGAGGTACTTCGTAGGCTCCAGGCTGCTCTACCACATAATCAGAGCCTTAGTCCCCTTGGAGCTCTAGTGTGATACCTCGTATAAGTAGCTAAATTAGAGAAACCATCAAAACAACCTGCATCTTTGACTGGCCACTGGAGCCTTCGTATAAATGGGAGGAATATAAATGGCAAATAAGCAAATGATTTTTCCATTTGTGGCAAAAATCCTACCCTTCACATTCAGTGTTTGATGTGTTGATTATAATCAGGCTGCTTACTGAATGTGCTCAGAGCAAGAAGGGGGGCAGAATGGAGTTAGAAACATCATGTTTACAGTAAATCATTTTTTAAAACAGCAGTCTTCTTACCAGCTAAAGACCTTCTCATCTTAAGTGCATCTGGCATTGTCAACAAATCCTGTGTCTTTTCACTTGATTGATCATGGACTTTAAAGGAGTGGTTATTTCCCTGATAAATGAGATATCATACGCATTCATCTATTACAGAAATGCTGTAGATAATTAATCATTGCCATCAGCTCATTACAGCTCTTAAGGGTACGTGTGAATATTCTCTAAGTTAACAGAACAAAAACTCCAGGTGGAAGGTTAATAATACTTTTAAAATCAAAGTGACATTGCAGAATAGGTCAGCCACTGCCTTTCAGGTTTGGTACTTGCACCACAAGATCTCCTGTGAGGCCCCTTGCCCGGCAATGACGGGCCAAAGTCACACCCAGTGGGAAGCGGAGCAGTTGTGCTGAAATCTGGGCAACTATCCCCGCTGGAGATGCAAAACTCTGTGGGTACTGCCAGCTGAGAAAGTGCCCTTCTTTGTCAATGCAAAGCATAATCCAAGGCTAAAAGCAGATCACAAAATGTGTCAAACACACATGGGATCCCACGGGCGAACTGCTGCTGGACCTTGGCAGTCAACAGTACAAGTGATCGTTCTATGCCTCCCTTCACCCCTCCTAGCAGTGGATGAGAGTGGACCTGTTCGACAGTGATGATAAATGTTCACTTTAGGAGAGGCGATTGTCACTCTACTAGTTTGCTAGCCCAAGCCCATGTGTCTGCATTGTTTTCTTTCAAAGGGTTGTCTTTAAAAGCGGCAGTGTAAGAAAGATCAACGCTGGCTTGCTGAGCTGTTGGGAAAGATTATAATGAATTTTTTTATTTCTGCCAGCAGTGGCCACATCAGATAGGCTGAAATCTCCCACCTGCATGTGTGCAGCTCCCTGGGAAGTCACGGACCTCACATCTAGCTAACTGATGCTGTTCATCTTGATATATTACCTCCTACTGAATCTATCTCTCTTTCAAAGCCTTTGGGAAAAAGTGTAGATAAATGGTGAAAGATTTGTTTTCTTTACCCACGCAGTTCACTCATTGGTTTGTACAAATACCTGCGGGGTATCTTGAGTCAGGTTAGACTCCGTTCACCCAGAAAACAGTCTTGGAGGGGCCAGTAGAAATGACCAAACATGTTTCCTAAAAGATTTTTTTCATAATCAACTTAGAGGCTTCTCTCGCAGGGTCTGTTCAAGATGTCGTAGTAATAACTGCAATAGAAAAAGAAGCTGCAACATAAAACATTCAGGAGAGCATTCTAGAAGAATCATTTTCAAAAAGAAAGACCCTTGTTTTGCCTGCTTCTCCAGATTTCTGAGTAGGATTAGCACAGTATGTGTCGATAGCAAGCCTTTCTGGAGGGTAACGGTTTTGTAGGGGACATTCATTTTTAGCAATGTATTGCTGAGTTATAAAAACGATTAAAACCATCTGATTCTGAAACTAGGGTGTTCAAGTTTTTGATTCGGGATTGTCTCAGCAGAAGGAATAAAAATGTCCCAGCTTGGGGGAAAAAGCAATGACACCCCCTTACCCCCATCTTTTCAACAAAGACTGTTGAAATTTATGGGTTTAGGCATAGGCAAAGTAAGTAGTTGAAGAGGCAGAAGGTTATGGAAACAAGATGGTGACATTGGGACAAATGGGACATTTGAGACAAGTTCTCCTTTAATTACCAGAGGATTTTTACTTCCAGTTTTCTCTGTCAACTGTAGTAATCCTTCCACTAGTGAAATACGAAAGAGGTCTGGCAGGGACTTCAGGTGGTAGCTGCTTCTCAGGAGAGCCCAGTACAGGCAGCTGAGGCCTTGATCAATTGAAGGATCTCAGCTCATCTTTAATTTTACATTAATGAATAATCACATCTTCAAACAAGAGCAGTTTGCTTAAGTCTGCCCTACAAGATGGTCTTAAAGCACCAAATGTCCTTTCTTGACCTTGCTAAAAAATTCAGACACATATGTTTTCACAAGGAGCCCATTCATGGTGCAGAGGGGGCACCCAGAAATCATGAGAGAACAAATAAGATTTTGGTTTCACTGCAGATGAAGCCAGAGGAGCAATGTGCAGAGCTATAAGGATGAAGAAACAAAGCAGGCAGCTCTGCCGGCTGGCGATGTACTGAAAGCCCCAAAGACTTGCATTTGTTTGAAGGCTGCTAAGGGATATGAACCCATACACTTAAAAGGAGCTGCATTTCAAGCACAAAACAAAAACAAGCCAGCCCTGTGAAAGGAAGGAATAAAAGCAGCTTGATATATTCTGACGGTGAAATTAGAAAGCAGACATGTATAAAAGCCAATGAGCAAACTGTGCAAGTCAAGAAATATGATGTGCCCTGTATTCTTTTAATAGTTTATTACTTAGCAGATTACACAATATTTGACACTGATGCTTGAAAAGCCTCCTGCTGTTTAACAGTACTCTGCAATAAAGTGCTATAATCTGTTAGTGCACCACACTGCCACTATAACCCAGAATTTGTAGGGGAATATTTCCCTTCCCTTCAGTCTGTCTGTCATTTTGCTTAAAGAAAGAGAAGAAACTGCGACTTCTCTCCACCCTCTTTTCCCTGATTACATGCCCCCAGACCTGATTGCTGCTCCCTGAGAGCTTTCCTCCTGCCTGGGTTTTCCTCGCAGTTAGCCTTTCGCAGTGCTGCTCAGAGACTGCAGAGGGGATGGCAAGAATACACAGAAAATTGCAGCAGAGGCAGTAAGGCAGCAGTAGGTGGAGGGAAAGTTACTATTTTCCAGTCAGGGAAAAAGGCTGTGCCGCAGCAGAGAGTGGAGGGCCTTATAGTCAGGGGGAAAGGCTCTTTCTTCTGCATGGGATTAGGGGTCCAGCTGAAGGGTGCCGAGGGGAAGCAATGTTACTTCAAACAGCAGGCTGGAAAGATGATCTCTTGGCAGCATTTGGAGTTGGCAGAAGGGATACAGAATAGCTCCAGCAAAAGATGAATTCACTAGGCAGACAGGAGAGGCCAGATCTTAGAAATGTTACCCAGTAAATGTCCAAAATCTGGATGTGGCTTAGGCTGGGGAGAAGGCCACATTAAAAAACAAGAGTGAAATGAAGATAAAGAGTTTAGTGTCCTTTGCTAAATACCTGGATGCAGAACCGATGGGAAACCTGGAGCAGTGCACCTGTTTTTCCACCATAGCAGTGCTGTAAGCAATCCCCGACAATGCATTTCTTTAATATTTCTCTCCTTTGATAGTTATAGCAGTAGCTGTTGGAATTAATTATGATTAATTTAATTATAGGTATAAACCAGGTCTTTTTCAAAGTGAATTATAGTTTCCTTCAATAGTATGTGGTGGTTAAGCGCTGGTAATTAAGGGTTTGAATGAGGGCTTGACAGTGCATTTTCCCATAATTGAAATTCCACTGCAAACCCCATAGCGTTTGCAATCCAGCACACAGCCGTAAGGTTTCTCTGGTTTTTTGGTGACAATGTATATATAAGGTAGGTTACCATGAAGGGCTGCCCTTTATCAACCTACTACTGAATACCTAAGATGTCTAATAATTCATTTAATGTGTTTATCTGTGTAGTTCAGTCTTAATAGGGCAGGTAGGGAGATGATGGTGCTGTTGGTTTGAAACTCAAGTGTCAGTCCCATTTGTGTGGGAAGGGGAGAGGATTTGCATCTAGACCGAAGTCTCTGGCTCTGTCCCTCCAAGGGGGAAGAGCCTCTTGAAGGCTACAGGGAGGACTTTTGTTGGAGAAACCCAGTTCTTTCAGAGAAGATATGTTTGTGGATTGTGTACTTCTGAGCTCGGGTGCCAATAACGTGGTCTCAGGCATATCTTCAGAGCAGGAGCGGTGAGGAAAATGAGCAGGTTAACCAGCTGTTTAAGGAGAGGTTTAAAGAGCCATTAGTTTGCTCAGCATGAAGTTACCTACAATTTCTGGGTGTCTCCTGTTGCAGGTTTAAAGGTAACCCTCCGTGCTAGATTCAGGCTCTATTCATAGTCAAATTTGGCACAGGGGGCAACAAGGAGGAAAAGGCCATTTCTGGGGTTGCGACAGGAGCTGGGTGTTAGCGGGAGCTTTATGCCCAGCAGGGAATGGCTGGGGGCTTTGGTCTCTCCTGCTTCCACACAACAGCTGGATAAGCCCACCACAGCTCCATAATGCACAAAACTAGGGGAGATTTACACACCACACGCTGTTGGCTTCGTACCAGGCCAAGCAATCTGTTGTGTAAAAATATACATCCATTCCCTGCTATGGGATAAAATGACACCACTGGAAATGAGTGAACAAGGAGGAGGAATGCAGTTCAGCCCAACACAAATGTAATGTCACCTAGGTATGAACCCAAAGGTGTTGAACGATCATGGGGGAGGCAGCAAATGCTGGTCCCTTCTCATGTGTTCTCCAGGCTTTCCCCTCAGCCATGGAGGGAGGAAAAGTTTTCACATTGAATTTGCAGTCTTTTGTCAGGTTGTCACAACCTTAACATTATTTAAATGTAATTTTTTAGTCTATGAATTTGAATTATCCATGGATTCGATTCATTACCAACACATGCCTACTAGCCAGTTTCTAAATTATGTTGCTGCTGACGTGAATTATTATAAATAAGACTGTGCCAAATGTCAATTGATTATTCAGGAGTAATCAATAGAGAGAGAGAAAAGACAGCTTTGGTTGACTAACAGCAAATTATTTTTATTCCACAGTCCTGGAATTTAGAGTAAGGCAGTAAGTCAGGCTGCATGCCAGTCCCCCAACAAACAGATGCAAAAGAAAAGCGATGCTGGCCTCCTTACAAATAAGAACCAGCAAGTCTGCAGTTAGCTCTCTGCCAGTGGGGCCACAAACGTGAATGTCCCTGGAAAAGGCTTGCAACTGGTAAACCTCCTGACTTTGTCACTGACTTGTTCTTAGACTAGTTTTTTTCTCCACATGTGGGAGCTCCTTCTGAATCCTCTCTGTGGTGTTGCAATTGTGATGCCAGTGTGGGGAGTCGGTGGTGGCCGGCTGCCAGGCACCCCCCTGGCCACTCGCTCACTCCCCTCCCCAACAGGATGGGGGTGGAAATGAGGAGAAAAAAAGCTCATGGGTTGAGATAAAGACAGGGCGATCACTTACCAGTTACTGTCACTAGCAAAACAGTCTTGACTTGGGAAAAATTAAGTTTCCATGTTTTCCCAGAGGCGCCACCACCTTGGCTGAAGGGCTCGGGAAAAAAAGGCAAGGAGAAGTATGTCAGCATAATTCAAAGGGAAGCTTTGCTGCCTGACTTTGCTCTTCTTTGCAAAAGGCTTTCCCCCTGTGCGCAGACAGGAGGTCATCCTCTTGAAACCTGTTCTTTCATCACCCTTCTCAGGATGAAAATCTGAATCCAAAGGGGAAAGCAAATATCTATGTATTTTGTGTGATTGAGAGGAAGGCTGCATTAGTTGTCATGCCTTTTTCTACTTGCATGCAGTTGCCAAAGGGGACATGTACCTGTGTCCTAGGTGCCCCAGGTCACAGCCCTGTGTCTAGGTGTAGAGGTGTGTTTGCCAGTGCTTGAAATGAAGACAGTGGGTTTATACTCAAGGACTGAGGTCTGGGAGCAGGTTTCATTCTGCTCCTGGAGATACATGGGGTTGCCTCCAGCACAGGCAGCCATGGGTGAAAGTATTTTAAACTGCAAGATCAAAATTTGCCACAGATATCCATCAGGACCCTCAGAAATGCTTGAGGTAATAAATGAAAACAGGGCAGATTAAGTAGCATGGTCCTGTGAATTGATCTCTAGTGGAAAGAGTTGTGCTGAACTCAATAGGCCTCCTCAGTTGCACAGCATTGATGAAAAGAGCAGCAATCCTGTCCCAGAGACATAGCCAGCCCCTATATCTGCCTACAGCTGATTTTCCAGGCTTATTTCTAATGAACAAATTAAAACACAGTGAGTAAAATTCATCCTTCATGTAACTTCATGAATTTTGTTACAATCACAGAGGAAAAACCTGTTATTGCTGTGACAGATCTGTGGTCTTGCTAGCTGTCGCACTCTCATGGTATTTCCTGCTTTTCTGAAAACCTGCTGGACTCCTGCAACTGCAGGTGTCCCTGTAATTGCAGGGGAATCCAGCACTCAAGATAAGCAAATTAATAAAATACATGTTTCTAGATACTGTAGCTGGAAAGGAAAGCTTGAAAAATATGAACCTAAAAGGCAAATTTAAGAGAATCCTTGATGAACTCTTAAATAAACATGACATTCAGCCAGGGTAGTTTTTTTAAAAAACAAGCCTCCCTACTGGGAAAACGCTAGAGGTTTTTTAGCTATTTAGCAGAGAAACATAAAAATCATGGTCTGAAGAAGCATTGCCCAGCCTGAGATTTTTAACATTTGTCTCAAATCATATCATTGCCATGTAGTCACAGTCAAAAAAATAAGCTGTGTGTTTTTTATCTTGGGCACCGGTTTAGAAGTTTTCAACCTGGGTTTGCTGTGGGCTTCCAGGTGCGGTGGTGTCAGTAGGGGCTATAAAAATCACAGCTGCAGGTGTCAGAGGTGCTGGAGCAGTCAGCTTCAGTGGGCTCCTGCTGTGCACTGCAGAGCTTGTTTGCACCTGGGGAAGATGGGAGCTGTGGGGCTGGGATAGCAGCTGTGAGGAGTTAGGAGGAAAGGATATTGGATGGGTGCTTCGGCTGTACAGGGATGACTTGGATGTTCCTGGAGCTCTTTGAAGTGAAGTAGGTATGTGCTTCTTGAGGGTGTATACCACTTGCTGGCTGTGTTAGAAAGGAATTAGACCTTTATTTATTACTGTATATTAGCTGGAAAGACTGTGTTTTGCTGTGTTTGATATGAAATGGGGCAGCAGCAACTGCCACAGCAGCTTGTCTTGTCTTTGCTTTGCCCCACAGTGGGGCATTTGAGGGTGGCCCCACAAATAAGTCTGGAGCTGGATCTCAGGGCCATGAGAGCTGCCCATGGTGTGTGGGGTATAGGGAAATGCTTAGCTGGGATGGGGTGAGGAGGCTGCCGAGCGGAGTTGTTTTTCTTCCTGTACCCACAGTCCCTGTGCAGTGGGGATGTGGAGCTGTTCCCCTCCCTGTGTCCTGAGTGTCACCTTTATCCAGGAGGGCTAGGTGGGTATACCCCTCCTCTTCTCTGGCAACATCTGTGTGCCACTGTAACTTTAGGCTTTATCCCAAAGTGCACGCACACACACACACACAGAGGCACAAAAGCTTCAGCATCCAGAGCAAACCTGTGGCACATGGTGTGGCATGGCATGGCTGGGCTGAAACCTCATCAGAAAAATGTTGTTTTCTTCATGCCCGGCTGACCTGAGCCATCCCCTGACCTCAGTCGCCTTTTTGTTTTCATGAGCTTTTGGTTTTTTGGTGGGGTGTTTTTGGTGGATTTCTTTGCCTAATGATCACATAACGATGTTCCAATAACTTTGATTGCAGAGTGAGTCCTGTGCAAATGCTAATGAATGCATTTGTAGTTAGCCTGACATGAAGCCGTTACACACGTGACCATCCCACAGCAGTGAGATGTTTGTATTGGTGAAACCAGGCTGAGTGGAGGGAGATTCAGTTTCTTTATGTGCTGTTGTTAATTAGGCATGTGGAGGATGGTAAACATCCTTGGGAAAAGACTGACTGCTGCGGGAAGTAAGTCTTTGGGTGGCTGACATGGCATTTCCTGAGTGGTTGTGGATTTCCTTTTGGATGTCCCATAGGCACTTACCCAAGCAGCTCTTGTGCTTGGCTCGGGAGCCAATTAATGCTGAAACTGAATCTTTGCACTTCATATCTTGTGGTAAGCATTGGTAAAAGATGACAGTCAATGCAACTTTTCTTGTGGCTGCTCTCTGAACTCTCACTACCATAGCTTGAAACTCAGGGTGAAGGATGGTGCTGTCCCCATGTTGCATGCAGCTTACAGCCAGCTCTTCATACCTGACCACTCACGAAGAACGTGCCTGGCAAAAAAGCTAAGGGAGCGCTTCTGAATGAGGTGAGGTACTTGTACTTTGTGCTCCTGTAGGTGCTTAAGCACAGATTTGAAGTGGTGGGAAAAGCTCCTCTCAGCATTTAAATAAATATATAGGCTGGGATGTTTAACAGGGAAAATTCTTGCACATGGTGAGAATTGCAGCCAAACCACTGCAGAGAGCTGCACGTTCCCCTCAGGTTAACAGCACATGCAAGCAAGTATTTCAGCTGCTAGAATATATTGCCTTTAATTCTTGTTTCCTATGAAGTTCTAACTGAAAGGGAAAGAATAATGTTCCTGTACCTATGTGGTCAAACAATTAACCTCTTCTTATCTGGGTTAGCTCTGCATGTAAAGCACTTATGTGACAGGTGAATAGGATGTGCTTTCAGACTGACTGCCAACAAGTTTCTTGCGCTAGACATCCCAACGCCACCAAAGTGACAAAATGTTCCAGACGTGTCATACGTACGTGTACATGTGCTACAAAGGCTGCTAATATCAGAACAGTTCAACCTGTGAAACATGTTGGTATAGGAATGCTTAGCATCTTTCTAAAAGACTCATTTCTATAGTGCTGTGTGTCACTCCAGAAACTTCTATGCACTAGATAGTTTTTAAGAAACAAGAATTAATTGCTTGGCTTGAAATGTAGTGGAATAACTCAAGAGAACTAGGCTTTTAAATGTGACATAAATCAATGGGAGCCCTAACTTGGGATTTTCTGCAAGCAAGAAACAATCAATGCACTTGGAAGGGTTGTTTTCAAAAAGCACCTTACTTCAAGCTCTTGGAACAGCATCCATGGCAAAACTAGTGTTTGGATTTTTTTAAATTTATTTTTTGTCTTGCTCTCTCTACCATGCTTTCACACCATGAAGGCCTATGGTGTGAGTGTTTCCAGAATGACTACCCAGCGATTATTCTGTTTTGATGCTGTGGGTTGTGGAGGGTGGGTTTAAAGCAGCAAATGCTTATCAAATTAACTCTGTCTTTCAGGGCCAAAACCTACAGCTCTTTGTTCTGTGCTTGCCAGTCCTGCAGTGTAAGGCATGGTTTCATTTCGCACGGGTTAGCTGGCTGGGAATATGGTGCTGGAGCCTTCTGCAACCAGGGTGCAAGGTCTTCCTGGCCAGTCCCTGGATGACCCACCACTAGCAATGCAAGTTTGCATCTCTGCCACACAGTCTAGTCAGACATGAGGTGGTGCGAGGCAAAGCTTTCCCAAATGGTTGTCTGAATATTAACTGGCCTTTGTGGTGCTGCTTCTGAAGCTGTGCAGTTGACAGTGGCTGTTGCTGCTTAGGTCAGGCTGCTGCTGAGCAGTAGGGCAGGTAGGGTGACCTGAG
The DNA here is from genome assembly GCF_000737465.1 of Haliaeetus leucocephalus. Lineage (NCBI taxonomy): Eukaryota > Metazoa > Chordata > Aves > Accipitriformes > Accipitridae > Haliaeetus > Haliaeetus leucocephalus. Next base: position 17,212,448 of record NW_010972576.1, read on the forward strand.
CATGTTTGCCCCAAAATGGTGCAGGGCAGGTGCTTCTCTTGCAGATGCTGTGTAAGGAAGCATTGGGGAATACAGTGATTTCATTGAGTGGCTCGTGGGGGGGAAGTATTTTGAGATGTATCTGGATACAATTTGACTGGCAGCACGAACCTTTTCTTGCATCTTGATGGCTGCTTGGAGAAGTCTGCAGTGATTGAAGCCTCCAAAGACATCCAGTTCTGTGTCAAATCTTACAGGGAGGGCACAAAACAGGCTTTTCTCTGCCTACTCTGATTTCTAGTCACAAGTTGATAGCTTTTATCCTGAGTTGTGCTTTTACCCTTCGAGGTAGCTCGATGTTGTAGGAGAACATTGTGTGTAAGCAAGATTGGTAAAACCCCCAGTTTCTGTGCTTATGCACAGATAGGCTAAATGCTTTCTCCAAGGAGCTGAAGCTCTCCAATTCCAGGATGCTTTCCCCCCTTTCCCTTGGTTTGTAGTGAATGTAGGGAGCACTGGCAATCCACGCACCCATTCTCTGCTTTGAGCAACGCAGGCAAATCCTATATGAGTGAGGTAAAATTAAATCTGTGCCATCATGGCTGGACAGTAACAATGGTGAATTCAGCACATCATCCCTCCTGTGCAGTCTGATGGTGTTTACATGTAGTCATCACCTGTATCGGGGAGCTGGGCTGCTCAGCATTGCTGCAATTTCTAAATGGCTTCATTTAGATGTCACCAATGAACTAATTTATGGAAGCTGTAATTAGTGATGATGGGACTGCAGGTGGAAAGCAGTAAGTGGTGACATTACTTAGTGACTTCTTGAGGGATTTTGAGTGTCCAGCAGCTGGCTGCTGCATGTAAGGGAAGAATGACAGCAAATGAGGGAAAACAAAACAAAAAAACCAAACAACAACAAAACACCCCCCAAAAATGGAAATATCTGGGAAGATGGATGGAAAATGAAAATCTTCTGAGTGATGGATAACCTGATTTTAGGTTATTATTTTCCAAGCAGAGAGGCATGATGTAGCCATGTACATGCTGTCACAAATGCATTGAGTCAAATAACTTCCCAGTGGTGCCCATGTCTGTTAATCCATTGAGAATGCCAGCTGATCTCCAGGAAAGTGGGCTCTGTGGGAAGGTGTGTGCCCTAAGCATGCCTTTCCAGACTGATCTAAAACATCCCAGTGGTTATGGCCTGGCCTCACCTGAGCACCCCTAATAAAGAAGTTATGTGCATGAAGCAAGGGACTGAGATTAGCCTGGCTTTAAAAGCAGGGCTTAAAATGATTGCTTGCTCCACAGGTTGTAGTTTCCTGCCCCCTTGTACCTGTAGCTCTGTGTGCTGTGGCCAGTTTCATTGCTGCATGATGCTCCCTGGGAGACTACAGGAAGATGCTCAGCTATGATGAAAAACAGAGGGGAAAAGTACACCACTGTGCTAGCTGATCCTTACCAGAGGGTGTATTCAAACGGACATATTTAGTCACACGTGGGTGCCAAGTTAGATCCCTGCAGAGACATCATATCATGGTTGTTGCACAGTTCCTGTTACAAGTTGTTGGATCTGATCCTTACTTGTGCTGCTGCACAATGGGGGGGAGGGAGTGTGTGGGGGGGTGGTGTCCCGAAGAAAGGAACAAAACAGAGCATGAATTGCAACTATTGGCTGCCAGTGGGGAGCTTTTTCAGCTTCCTAAGGTTGTGTAAACTGAATTTCTGCCTTGTAAGTTGAGGTTCCTGTGACCTCCATAGAAATATGTAAGAAATAGCTCTTTGTAGTGAGATAAGCCAACCGAAGGGCATGAGATGGAAACTGCCCAGAAGCGTTCTGGGCTGCTTGTGTGACTTGGCTCCTTATGCCTGTTGCAAGAGTAATGTGGTGAGTACCAACACTATGCGCTCAGGAGCAGTAAGAAGAGGCAGTCTATAAAAAGTGATTGTGCTGTTGCTGTGACTTTTTTCTTCTTTTTTTTTTTTCTAATTTTTTCTGTGGTCTGGCATCCTAGTGGCCTCTAATGAACTCTTGAAGTATCTGCAGTGGAGGGAGATGGTGACAGTTTGAACAAATGATCACTAATATGTTCTTTGCACTAAGTGAAATAAAAGGAGTGCTTAAAGGAGAGTAAGAGAAGTATCTTGAGGGGGTTTGAGGCAGAGGTGGTTTTGGCACGCAGGCCATCCACCACAGGCCATCCATTGCAAGCAACTGTTGGCCAGTTTCATAAGCTGCATTTTCTCTGTGCGAAGGGAGCGTATTGAAACACAAGTCTGTGATGGGAAACTTGTATGGGACAGGCCTGATGGAGGCAGGGAACCAAGCACAACAAATGTTGTATCCAGGAGGATGGGACTACCTTACCTGCAAAGGTCTGCTTTCTGGAGATACTTTCTCCTCTTTGGGTGTGTGCTGTTTGGCATTGCTGATGACTCTTGCTGTGCCAGCTGGAGTCAGTAGCTCTCCTGTGCTTACCCCATTCTTGACCCCCATTAGCAGGGTGGTGCATCTGTGGGTTGGGTTGTTACGTTGCCCTTCTGGCATAATGGGGCTGAAAAAGCAAAACAGACACCTTGAAGTGTGTTGGTTTGGTTTTTTGTTGTTGTTGTTGTTGTTGTTTTTGTTTGTTTGTTTTGTTTTTGTTTTGGGGTTTTTTTTTTTGCTTTTTGTGTTTTGTTTTTTTTCAACTCCAAAGCTTGAGAAGCGCATCTGTATCCTCCCAACTTCTGAGTTTGTCTGGAGGATGGCGATTCCTAAGCTGGCCCTGCAGTCACAAGCTTGGCAATTTCCCCTTTTCTTGCATGTGAAATCAGCAATTTTTTTTCATAATGCTCTATTCCCTGGACTCATGTGATTAAGACTGAAATTGCTTTCCTGTTCAATTAAAGAAATAACTTTCAAGTAAAAATGGTAGAAAGAACAGAACAAAATAACTGTATCAGTCTTTTCAGGTTAATTAGGAGAAATTTCTGAGCTACCCTCAATGTTTAAAATGATGTGAATATGGGAAACTCTATTTCAGCATCTCTTTTGTCCTAATTGCAGAGTGAAAATAATTAAATATTTTTCAATTAAATATTGAAATGCAACTCTGATTCTTTAAATTGAATTTCATACTTAGTTTTCCTATATAAGTATGAAATGTAATGTCTTTGATCAGTTAAAAATTAAATCAGCGTCTGTCTAAAATGCTACTTTACCACACAAGTCAAACCAAGAAAACGCATTTTCTTCAGATTTTCCTGTGCAAAAGTCTTTGTACTTGTATTTTACAGAAATAATTAAATGACTTTAAGGGAAGTCCTCAACCACTTCTTCTGTTAGTATATGTGATTCAAGGCTAGGTGTGGGACTTAACACTGTAAGATGACCCAAAAGCTGATTTAAATTGCGAAAATCATGCTTAACAAGGAGTTGATATGATTTAATCATGTGTTGACTAATAACAAATCAGTATTTGTGTTGCCTAGGCTGTCTGAGAGCTGCAAATTCTTGAAAATGAAGCAATGCATGGAGTAGCCACAAAACGGAACAAAACCTGATGTGCTAACCAAAGGAGCAATGCTGATCTCTCACAAAAACCCGTCCTCAGAGGAAAGCGAGCAGCAGTGGCAGTTTGCAAGCTGGCATTGCCATGTCTGCATCCTGTCAGAGAAAGCGAGAGAGCCTAGCACAGGCGTAATCGGTTTAGTATTCCCCTTGGGTTGTTATAAACAAAATCAATATGTACTAATGACTGCAGCAATAAATTTCATCATGCTTCATATGGTAACGTTCTGCACTTACCCAGTTGTTGGTTTGACAGAGAGCAATAGAGTTTACCCTTTTAAAGTTGTAAATTACTATGAAAATGCTGAGCCTCACGGTAAAATACATTCATGGATGATTTTAAGCTTAGGAAATATTGGTAATACTTTCACTAAGCATACTATTAAAATAAATAAATAGTATTTATTGCTTGGTTTCCTAGCTGCAGCTGGGTGAAGAAACATGCCATGCATGTTTATCATGCTACTTGTGGTTTCATAATGTTTATCTAAAATTGATTCTCAAAGAAGCAATCTGAGAAGCTTATTTTTTCACATATCTGTCAAAAAAAAATCTTCCTCCAGAACAGATTTCTAGCAAGTAAAATCTTTATTTATTTATTTATTTTTAAAGTGCTGTTTAGTTTAGGAGCCCCTTTTCTATTTAGAAATTTCCTTTTGCCCTTTTTTTTTATATGCTCACAGATAAACTTTTGGAAGTTGGATTAAAAGTTTCAGCCCCAAATGAAACATTTGAGACTTTTTGCTCACACTGAATTCCAAACTTCAACACTTTCTTCTGAATAGAAATTGAATGCTGAAATTATAGGAGTCTCTCACAAAGGGGAAATACAGATTTTTTTTCTACATGTCTGCTGCCAAATCTTTTTCTCTCTTGAACTTTGGACCCCATAAGGAGACAGAAAATCCAGGTGTTTTGAATTATGCACTTATTATTAAAGTCCATCCACCTGAGATAGCCCCCAAGAGTCAGTTTTGGATAGTCCTTAACTGTATTGCAGTCAAACTTATGAACTTCACTGAGCTGTGCACCCTGGTAGCCCTTGAAAGGGACTCTTAAGCCACAGGTGTATATAATGGCTCCAGAAAGGATCTAGATAAAGCACAGGAGAAAAGAAAGAGAATTGCTGTTTTTCAATATTTAAGTTAAAGTTTTCAAAAGCATAACTGGCTGTAACCTGGTTGCCTCTGTATGGACACATAGCACTGTTTGAGATGCCTGGTGCTATCCGAACCATCCTCATGAAGAGTCTGATCCATCTGAGTGACCCCCTGCAACAGGCTCAGGTCCAGGCCTGTCATCAATTTTAGAAGTTTTCCTGAAGCTCAGCCATTACACTCCTAACACAACTCAGAGAGAGTTGTCTGGGCTTTCTGTGCCTGAGGGTGAATGGGATCTACTCCCCAGGTCTGCTTCTCCACAATAATAATTTCTCATTGATCTGGAAATAAAGCAAGCTGCCAGAAGCCACAGTCTGAGTGTGTATTACAGCTGAGAATAAATCAAACCTGCCATAGTATTGGCAAAGATCAAACCTGCCCTGCTGACTTGAATTCTGTGCAGTATGGCAGCACAGCATTTGGTCAAAGAGGGCAAAAACAAGTGCAGATTAATTCTTTGGCAGCTGCATCTTTGTGTAGGGAAGGGGGGAAGTCCTGAGTTCTTGTGGTGCTTCACAGCCAGATGTGTGCTAGAGTTTGGCTCTGCAAAGCCAGACTTGAGCTACCCAAATGCAGCAGGTTTGCTGTTGTAGAGGGATCCTTTCTGCATTTCCTCACCACATGTGAGAAAAGGAGGTATCAGTATGTTACCTTATGCTGCATTGCTGCTGTCCCATACTGTGAGGGCTTCTGTGGTGCTCAGCAGTGAACCTTTTGGATTTGAGTCCATCCATCCTGGAGAAGAGCAGTCATGAGGCTGCAGTAGAGCAGAGCTAGCAGCATGACTTCTAAAGGGCTGCTTATTGTGAACACTGTGGACAGCTGAAGGCCAACATCTGGGTTGCAATATGTTGCTCTGAGTTTTTTCAAGTTAAGTTCACCGGTATAGAGAAGACCAAACGTGTAGACACAAAAATTTAAGTCCATTTTGTCTTATGGTGTCTTAACTTTGAAAGAATTCCTAACTTAGGTGTTGTACCATGCTCTGGTATCCCAGAAGAGCAGCAGTTTATCAGTACCACTCATTCTGCCCTCCTCCTTGTTTCTTTTGGGTGCTCTACATGTGGTACTCTTTGAGAAGTGCCGCTACCCGGGCTTATTTCCAGGTACTAGCTAGTGGCATTTCTGGGAAGGCTGTGGGATTTTTCCCTTAATATGTGCATTGCTGCATTAGGCAGCAGGTGCCATATCAGATAGCAGATCTGTATTCTCCAGGATGATCTAATATCTTCCAAAGAGAACACGTTCATCTGCCCACTTACACAAAAGCTTTTCTTTCTTTTCTGGGTTGAGTCAACCTAAAATGAACAACATTTGCAATTGAAAGAGCTTCATGGAGGGGGGTGGGGTGGGGGTGGAACATGTCAAAAGCACTGCTATCCTAAGAGGAAACATTACATTGGCCCTGTACCACACACTTGTCTTAATGGCAAATCTCTCCAGTGCTGCAGCTCCTGAGCTTGGGAACATAAGGGCAGAAAAGGTCCAGTGTATGCGACTGGGCAAACGTCAGATTTGCAAAAATCCAGGCTCTGCTCTGAGCCTTTCCCCCTGTCTGGGGCTGCACTGCAGTGAGATGCTTTGTTCTTGGGGGGGACCAGGCAAAGAGAGGCTGGGGGGGTCTGCCCTTGCCATAGCTTGCCCTGCCATCCCTTCCTGGAGACGTGAGCTTGGGCTCAAACGAGTTTCAGGAAGGCAGATGGGCAGCATGAGTGCAGCTGTCTTCTGCTTAGGGCAGAGCCTGCTTCTTCCCAAAGTATGTTCCCTGCTTCCATCACTGGATTGCTGAGCCCTTATTGACAAATGAGCCTAAATGTGCTATTAAGGATAGGTTGGGTCTTTTCTTTGAGCTGGAGGTCTGTCATTTCTTTTTTTGGGGATGGGGGCATTCTCAGTGCTGTGATTTACACTGCATAATATGTGCTGATATCTCAGCACTGCCCTTGAGCTGGGCTTTGCTGTTCCACATGCAAATGGCTCACAGGTAGCAGGATGGTGACTTTTTACAGCTCCATAGGCAAGCTGTCTGTTTGCCACGCGAGCTGAGGCTCAGGCATGTATAGAGGGTCAAATATTGCTCAGTGTTGTGGCAGAGAAGCATCCCTTGCCAAATAGCAATGGTTGTCTGGGTCTGACTGGTGCAGCCAGGCTCCTCAGGGTGCTTGGGCAGTGCGCGAAGCTCCTCCATTTCTGCTGGTCTGTAGCTGAGGGATTTCCTGAGCCACAGGTAGCATCTCTGTTTTTCCTAATCCAAGAAGGATTTTTCTTCCATTAATTTCTCAAATTCTCAGAAAGATTTTGGCATCTGTAGTATCCTGTGGCTCAGCTGCATGGCTCAACCATACACCTTGTGAAGAAGTACCTCTTTTAGTCTGCTCTTGAACTTCATGTTTTTTTACTTCGTTAGAAGGTCTTAAGTTTTTGCATCAGAAAATGCTGAACAGTCATTCCCTACACCCTTCTCCATGCCATACACAATTTTATAGACCTCTACCATATTGTACTTTCCAGGCTGGAGCCCTATTCTTTTTAAGTCCCTTTCTACATAGAAGCCGTTTCACTCTTTTAACCATTTTTTGCTGCCCTTCTTTATACCTTGTCCAGATCTACTGTAATTTTTTGGCATGTGAGATGAGTTCTGCCTGCAGTTTTCAAGGTGCTGTGGATTTGTATGGTAATACCAGGATGTTTCCTGTTTCATTCTCTGGAACTGTCAAACTGGGAGGACTGTGTGATTAAATAAAATGGTGCTGCAGGGTGTTAATGGGTTGGCTCCATCCCCAGGCTGAAACTTTCAGTGTCCCCTGCTCCAGGGTATGTTTTCTTGTGCCACAGTCCAGCCATTTTGGAGTACCCAACTGTGGGGCAGATGTGCCCAGGAGCCCAGAATATTTCTTGGCATCATGTTTTGGAATCGGCAAAAACATTCCTCTACTTTTCACATGTAAAATTAGGACAAGACAGTGTTTCCTACTACATCAGTGGATTGAGTGGAGAAAAGAGCTGCTGTGTGAATGCATAAACCAGAAACATGATCTGTCCTGCCACTTGCGCTCTGTCCCTGCTGTAAGGGTCTGAGCAGTGCTTCCCCACGAGGCAGCAAGCAGCTTGCATCTGTGCGCTTGTTCCCTGTCTCCCAAACTTGCCACCTTGCAGCTGCATCAATGCAAAGGCAAATTGCCATCTTCCACCCTGCTTCTTTAGCTAAAAACGTACTTTGCTGA
>NW_010972576.1:17220477-17221418 GCF_000737465.1 Haliaeetus leucocephalus
CTAATACATTAATCTATGTCTCAAGGCTGTCTGCAAAAATTAGTGTAATATCATAACTTGTCTGTATATGTGTATAGCATTACATCCCACAAAACAATAAATTGCATTTGCATTTGCAATGCCTATGTTAATTTTCCACAGTTTATTAAGAAAATCATAACAATGCACGCTATTTATGTGGGATGTATTCAGAGATTTATCTCCCTAGTAATATATTAAATTAGAATGGTGACATTAGAGACATAGATTAATGTATTAGCATTTCTACTGTAGCTTAGAGTCAGGATTACATCACAAAAGGAATTAGTTTTGCGGTCTCTTCATGGATCCATTTTCAGGGCTGTCCTTCACCAGCTCATTGTCAATCACAGTCACCTGGATAGATTAATGTTTGTGTCACTTTTCTTCTTGTTATGGTCTTCGCTATAAAGAATGGGACACTGGGAATTTGCATGCTTAGCAGCGTCTAGGAAAATAACTTGTTCTACTGCTTTAATCCTTGCTTTTGGGAGTTACTTGGCCAATAGTTCATGTTTCTTCCATGTCTGTTGCAATAATCCCAATAGCGACATCGTAGGGCGTTGCAAAGGCCACATCCTCCCACTATGACTGTCGTTCACTGAATACATGTGAGAGAACAAAAAACTTTTTTTTTGAACAAAGCTTGGAGTAAGCAGCCTCTCATATGTGAATACTTACATTACTTGTGATCTCAATAAATAAATTGAACTTTTAAAAAGTGTCCCCTGGTGTTGTAAAATGATGTTGAGAGGAACTTACCCTGTATGCCTTTTGGACTAGTTGTAAGATAGGCTGCAATGTAAGCACTTTGAGGTTATCTCTTGTCTGATTTGTTGCTAGAAACCCAGGAGGCATTTCCCACAGTGTTGTTCCTGACAGAGTTCTGATGTGGGGAGTAAGGTATTGACAAAGTGCTTTGG
>NW_010972576.1:17221589-17221947 GCF_000737465.1 Haliaeetus leucocephalus
GAGATTAGGGAAGCCTGTACAGCTGCTGTTTGGTTACCACATGGGTAAAAAATTTTTTTAATTCTTGTTGCAAGACAAACTCAAATTGCTCATTTCCATCACAGAAGTGCCAGACCTCAGAAAGTTTGCTTTTCTTTCATACCAGCTGAACTCTGCAGAAGTGCTCTTCTCCTTTCCTCTGTGCTCTTCCTGGGGAGATCTGAGCATGTCCAGTGGGCTGAACTGAGAGCCAGAAAAATCTCGTAGGCTTTTCTGCATATGTATCTGCAGCCTTTCCTGTCATGTTTCGGATGCATTAGCTGTCCTGAATATAAAGATGTTGTGGCAATGACTGTCCTTTGCAATGTTTGCCCTGCAC
>NW_010972577.1:0-202 GCF_000737465.1 Haliaeetus leucocephalus
CCCACTCCAGTGGCTATCTTCTGGGCCCTCCCTAGTAGAATTTCCTATCAGTCTTCGACCCGCTGTGCAAGAATAGTGAATTATGGAGCCATATGTAAATTTGTCTCCTGAAAGAACTGCATTGGCAGGTACCCCAGGATGTCCACAAGAAATGGCTAACAGAGGAAAGAGCACAATATTATAAGATGTTTCCATGGCACAG
>NW_010972577.1:269-515 GCF_000737465.1 Haliaeetus leucocephalus
CAGCTCCTTCATATGGTCAGTTTTGCTGCTGCTATAGATGATTTACTGGTCATTTGTAAGATTAAACATAAAACTACTTGTAAAACTAACCCATCCAGTTTAGCCTTTCCCTGAAAATACACAGAGCTCTCTTTCCTCATTCATTTCCATTCACTGTCCTTCCTTACAAACAATACACATTATTTCTGTTAAGGTTGGGAAAGAAGAAACCAAATAAGGTTAATGTTGCAATGTGCTTATATATTA
>NW_010972577.1:1660-3812 GCF_000737465.1 Haliaeetus leucocephalus
ATAACCTTTGAAAATTACATCTCTCTCATAGTACTTGAAAAGACTCTGGGTGATTTCATCTGTGAATAGATAAACAGATCCTTCTCATAGAAAGAGCCCTATTCATTTCACTGAGGTTTTCTTAGGGGAAAGAATGTTAAATTTGTCCTGGTGATATTTAGGATTCAGATAGTGTTTCAGTCCATCAGCAGCAAATTAGCAGCAGCTAATCTGGTAGGTTTTTGAGGAATGTAGGCACCTCCCAGGCTCATGACCTCAACCAATATTCCCCAGTGAAAGGTCAGGAATTCCTATTCTGAGGGGACAGACACCTGTGAATTTCCTCGAGCTCTGCCTAAAAACAGAAAGCCATGCAAATGCTATCAAATTTCCAAAACATTTGATATGGAAAGATGCGTAGCTATTCTAGGTGATCTAGACTCCCCATCCTCTTCTGCCCCTTGCATAATGAGCGTCCCTTCACACTGAAACCCCAGTCCTGGAAGTAGGAAGGGATCCAACAGAACTGGGCCACAGACTTTCATAATGTTTTTTCAAAGATACAAAAAGTGAGGTACATGCTTCCATCAGTAAAGTATTCTTGCCAAATGAACAATTTTATGCAGCTCTTTTGTATTTAAAATGTTGTATTTTGCTTAATTTTTTAATTCTTGAAATATGAATAAACCCTTTTTCAGATTATAGCTCTTATTGACAGATATTGAAAGCATAGATTGTTGTGAAAATCAAAACAAAACTGCTTGGGTCATGTGGATATTAGATACATAGTAGTAGGAAGAAAGCAAGCATAAAAAAGAAACAAATTCACTAACCTAGTTACATTTATTGATCTGATTGATATATAAGTATAAATTCATACAAAAAATCATTTAAGTAAACAATCACAATGCTGTAAAGCAAAAACTTTAAAAACATCTGATGTGTTTGCAAATTAAAGTATACTTTCATTTAATTTATTATTTCCTATAATTGCATTGTAATTCAGAAATCTAATGTCAGAAAATTAATAGTGATCAGAGAAGAAAAATATCTCAGTGGAAAATGAAAGTCAGCCAAACTTATTTTCTAGAGATCTGAAGCTCACTGAATTGATTACAGGAAACACCAGAAGATTTCCTCCCTCTCTGAGGTAAAGTGATGGAGAAATTATGAAGCAATGTCATGAAAAGACCCTCTTGAGCAAAATTATCCTACACAACATTTCATAGATTCGTTCTCACATATACTTTTCAATACATCTGAAAAAAAAATTCTGAGATAGGCATTAATGGTCTTAGACTATCAATCTAAATGATAACATAAATAATAATTTTAGATTTCTCTAGTTGTTTTCAGATATCTTAACAATACACCAAAAGGGGAAATCAATCTTAACTTTCTGGCATTTCGAATAATAGCTCCACAGTTCCCTCTAAACCCATTTTTAATAATGACAAGTTGCATGACATCTTGTCTTAGTGTTACTGAGCTGCACAGTTTGCAATACTTTGATCCTAAAGTCCTGTTTTGTTCCTCAATAGGTGGCTACACTTTTTTTGGTGTATCATGACTAAAAATCATGCACAACTCTTTAATGTTAATCCAACTGAACGAATACTTACACAAACACTTTGGTAGTGACCTATCCCATAAGCCAGTAGCTTTACAGGTCAAAGCAGATGAGCCCAACAGATAAAAGCCCTTCTTGCAATGGTATGCCACACTTGTTCCATACTTGAAACTTTCAGGATAATTCTGCTGTCCGTGCCGAATTGCATTTTCCACAAAGCCAGGATCAGAACAGTTCACCACTGTAAGACAAACAGTGTTCATCACTGATGCATAATAGCAATGTCATAAATAAAGTGTAACAGTGATTTTTTTGTTACTTCACTAGCAGCTCATGACTGTGGTCCATTTGACATCCTTTGTGGTTTTTATTTGACTTAAATATCAGCTATGTTGACTAAGTATGTTGACTAAGTAAGGCTCTAGATCTTTTAGCTTTGAAAGTAATACCATGATTTTACTCCAGTTCTTGTAATAGTCTTGGACATACAAGTCATTCGAAGATAAAAGAGAAATTGGAGGAATTTTTTATCATTCTCTTGGTAGGCTTAGTTTGGTCTTCTGTGTAAATTTTTATGTGAAAGAAACCACATTAAAATCAAAC